>NW_027638273.1:0-288238 GCF_951216825.1 Electrona antarctica
ATAGTCCATGGTGTCGGAGGGCATTCTATAGTATGTCGTTTTTCACGATTTCGGAGGATTTGAAAAAAAAGGTGAAAATCACACAAAAGCGAAAGGCTATAGTCCATGGTGTCGGAGGGCATACTATAGTATGTCGTTTTTCACGATTTCGGAGGATTTAAAAAAAAGGTGAAAATCACGCAAAAGCGAAAGGCTATAGTCCATGGTGTCGGAGGGCATACTATAGTATGTCGTTTTTCACGATTTCGGAGGATTTGAAAAAAAAGGTGAAAATCACGCAAAAGCGAAAGGCTATAGTCCATGGTGTCGGAGGCATACTATAGTATGTCGTTTTTCACGATTTCGGAGGATTTAAAAAAAAGGTGAAAATCACGCAAAAGCGAAAGGCTATAGTCCATGGTGTCGGAGGGCATACTATAGTATGTCGTTTTTCACGATTTCGGAGGATTAAAAAAAAGGTGAAAATCACGCAAAAGCGAAAGGCTATAGTCCATGGTGTCGGAGGGCATACTATAGTATGTCGTTTTTCACGATTTCGGAGGATTAAAAAAAAGGTGAAAATCACGCAAAAGCGAAAGGCTATAGTCCATGGTGTCGGAGGGCATACTATAGTATGTCGTTTTTCACGATTTCGGAGGATTAAAAAAAGGTGAAAATCACGCAAAAGCGAAAGGCTATAGTCCATGGTGTCGGAGGGCATACTATAGTATGTCGTTTTTCACGATTTCGGAGGATTAAAAAAAGGTGAAAATCACGCAAAAGCGAAAGGCTATAGTCCATGGTGTCGGAGGGCATACTATAGTATGTCGTTTTTCACGATTTCGGAGGATTTAAAAAAAAAAGGTGAAAATCACGCAAAAGCGAAAGGCTATAGTCCATGGTGTCGGAGGGCATACTATAGTATGTCGTTTTTCACGATTTCGGAGGATTAAAAAAAAAGGTGAAAATCACGCAAAAGCGAAAGGCTATAGTCCATGGTGTCGGAGGGCATACTATTGTATGTCGTTTTTCACGATTTCGGAGGATTTGAAAAAAAGGTGAAAATCACGCAAAAGCGAAAGGCTATAGTCCATGGTGTCGGAGGGCATACTATAGTATGTCGTTTTTCACGATTTCGGAGGATTTAAAAAAAAAGGTGAAAATCACGCAAAAGCAAAAGGCTATAGTCCATGGTGTCGGAGGGCATACTATAGTATGTCGTTTTTCACGATTCGGAGGATTAAAAAAAAAGGTGAAAATCACGCAAAAGCGAAAGGCTATAGTCCATGGTGTCGGAGGGCATACTATAGTATGTCGTTTTTCACGATTTCGGAGGATTTGAAAAAAAGGTGAAAATCACGCAAAAGCGAAAGGCTATAGTCCATGGTGTCGGAGGGCATACTATAGTATGTCGTTTTTCACGATTTCGGAGGATTTAAAAAAAAAGGTGAAAATCACGCAAAAGCGAAAGGCTATAGTCCATGGTGTCGGAGGGCATACTATAGTATGTCGTTTTTCACGATTTCGGAGGATTAAAAAAAAAGGTGAAAATCACGCAAAAGCGAAAGGCTATAGTCCATGGTGTCGGAGGGCATACTATAGTATGTCGTTTTTCACGATTTCGGAGGATTTGAAAAAAAGGTGAAAATCACGCAAAAGCGAAAGGCTATAGTCCATGGTGTCGGAGGGCATACTATAGTATGTCGTTTTTCACGATTTCGGAGGATTTGAAAAAAAGGTGAAAATCACGCAAAAGCGAAAGGCTATAGTCCATGGTGTCGGAGGGCATACTATAGTATGTCGTTTTTCACGATTTCGGAGGATTAAAAAAAAGGTGAAAATCACGCAAAAGCGAAAGGCTATAGTCCATGGTGTCGGAGGGCATACTATAGTATGTCGTTTTTCACGATTTCGGAGGATTTAAAAAAAAAGGTGAAAATCACGCAAAAGCGAAAGGCTATAGTCCATGGTCTCGGACCGGCATACTAGTATGTCGTTTTTCACGATTTCGGAGGATTTAAAAAAAAAGGTGAAAATCACGCAAAAGCGAAAGGCTATAGTCCATGGTGTCGGAGGCATACTATAGTATGTCGTTTTTCACGATTTCGGAGGATTTAAAAAAAAAGGTGAAAATCACGCAAAAGCAAAAGGCTATAGTCCATGGTGTCGGAGGGCATACTATAGTAAGTCGTTTTCACGATTTCGGAGGATTAAAAAAAAAGGTGAAAATCACGCAAAAGCGAAAGGCTATAGTCCATGGTGTCGGAGGGCATACTATAGTATGTCGTTTTTCACGATTTCGGAGGATTTGAAAAAAAGGTGAAAATCACGCAAAAGCGAAAGGCTATAGTCCATGGTGTCGGAGGGCATACTATAGTATGTCGTTTTTCACGATTTCGGAGGATTTAAAAAAAAAGTGAAAATCACGCAAAAGCGAAAGGCTATAGTCCATGTTGTCGGAGGGCATACTATAGTATGTCGTTTTTCACGATTTCGGAGGATTTAAAAAAAAGGTGAAAATCACGCAAAAGCGAAAGGCTATAGTCCATGGTGTCGGAGGGCATACTATAGTATGTCGTTTTTCACGATTTCGGAGGATTTGAAAAAAAGGTGAAAATCACGCAAAAGCGAAAGGCTATAGTCCATGGTCTCGGACCGCATACTAGTATGTCGTTTTTCACGATTTTGGAGGATTTTAAAAAAAAAGGTGAAAATCACGCAAAAGCGAAAGGCTATAGTCCATGGTGTCGGAGGGCATACTATAGTATGTCGTTTTTCACGATTTCGGAGGATTAAAAAAAAGGTGAAAATCACGCAAAAGCGAAAGGCTATAGTCCATGGTGTCGGAGGGCATACTATAGTATGTCGTTTTTCACGATTTCGGAGGATTTAAAAAAAAAGGTGAAAATCACGCAAAAGCGAAAGGCTATAGTCCATGGTCTCGGACCGCATACTAGTATGTCGTTTTTCACGATTTTGGAGGATTTAAAAAAAAAGGTGAAAATCACGCAAAAGCGAAAGGCTATAGTCCATGGTGTCGGAGGGCATACTATAGTATGTCGTTTTTCACGATTTCGGAGGATTTAAAAAAAAAGGTGAAAATCACGCAAAAGCAAAAGGCTATAGTCCATGGTGTCGGAGGGCATACTATAGTAAGTCGTTTTTCACGATTTCGGAGGATTAAAAAAAAAAGGTGAAAATCACGCAAAAGCGAAAGGCTATAGTCCATGGTGTCGGAGGGCATACTATAGTATGTCGTTTTTCACGATTTCGGAGGATTTGAAAAAAAGGTGAAAATCACGCAAAAGCGAAAGGCTATAGTCCATGGTGTGGGAGGGCATACTATAGTATGTCGTTTTTCACGATTTCGGAGGATTTAAAAAAAAAAGTGAAAATCACGCAAAAGCGAAAGGCTATAGTCCATGTTGTCGGAGGGCATACTATAGTATGTCGTTTTTCACGATTTCGGAGGATTTGAAAAAAAGGTGAAAATCACGCAAAAGCGAAAGGCTATAGTCCATGGTGTCGGAGGGCATACTATAGTATGTCGTTTTTCACGATTTCGGAGGATTTGAAAAAAAGGTGAAAATCACGCAAAAGCGAAAGGCTATAGTCCATGGTCTCGGACCGCATACTAGTATGTCGTTTTTCACGATTTTGGAGGATTTTAAAAAAAAAGGTGAAAATCACGCAAAAGCGAAAGGCTATAGTCCATGGTGTCGGAGGGCATACTATAGTATGTTGTTTTTCACGATTTCGGAGGATTTAAAAAAAAAAGGTGAAAATCACGCAAAAGCGAAAGGCTATAGTCCATGGTGTCGGAGGGCATACTATAGTATGTGTTTTTCACGATTTTGGAGGATTTAAAAAAAAAAGGTGAAAATCACGCAAAAGCGAAAGGCTATAGTCCATGGTGTCGGAGGGCATACTATAGTATGTCGTTTTTCACGATTTCGGAGGATTTGAAAAAAAGGTGAAAATCACGCAAAAGCGAAAGGCTATAGTCCATGTTGTCGGAGGGCATACTATAGTATGTCGTTTTTCACGATTTCGGAGGATTTGAAAAAAAGGTGAAAATCACGCAAAAGCGAAAGGCTATAGTCCATGGTGTCGGAGGGCATACTATAGTATGTCGTTTTTCACGATTTCGGAGGATTTGAAAAAAAGGTGAAAATCACGCAAAAGCGAAAGGCTATAGTCCATGGTGTCGGAGGGCATACTATAGTATGTCGTTTTTCACGATTTCGGAGGATTAAAAAAAAGGTGAAAATCACGCAAAAGCGAAAGGCTATAGTCCATGGTGTCGGAGGGCATACTATAGTATGTCGTTTTTCACGATTTCGGAGGATTTAAAAAAAAAAGGTGAAAATCACGCAAAAGCGAAAGGCTATAGTCCATGGTCTCGGACCGCATACTAGTATGTCGTTTTTCACGATTTTGGAGGATTTAAAAAAAAAAGGTGAAAATCACGCAAAAGCGAAAGGCTATAGTCCATGGTGTCGGAGGGCATACTATAGTATGTCGTTTTTCACGATTTCGGAGGATTTAAAAAAAAAGGTGAAAATCACGCAAAAGCAAAAGGCTATAGTCCATGGTGTCGGAGGGCATACTATAGTAAGTCGTTTTTCACGATTTCGGAGGATTAAAAAAAAAGGTGAAAATCACGCAAAAGCGAAAGGCTATAGTCCATGGTGTCGGAGGGCATACTATAGTATGTCGTTTTTCACGATTTCGGAGGATTTGAAAAAAAGGTGAAAATCACGCAAAAGCGAAAGGCTATAGTCCATGGTGTGGGAGGGCATACTATAGTATGTCGTTTTTCACGATTTCGGAGGATTTAAAAAAAAAAGTGAAAATCACGCAAAAGCGAAAGGCTATAGTCCATGTTGTCGGAGGGCATACTATAGTATGTCGTTTTTCACGATTTCGGAGGATTTGAAAAAAAGGTGAAAATCACGCAAAAGCGAAAGGCTATAGTCCATGGTGTCGGAGGGCATACTATAGTATGTCGTTTTTCACGATTTCGGAGGATTTGAAAAAAAGGTGAAAATCACGCAAAAGCGAAAGGCTATAGTCCATGGTCTCGGACCGCATACTAGTATGTCGTTTTTCACGATTTTGGAGGATTTAAAAAAAAAAAGGTGAAAATCACGCAAAAGCGAAAGGCTATAGTCCATGGTGTCGGAGGGCATACTATAGTATGTCGTTTTTCACGATTTCGGAGGATTAAAAAAAAAGGTGAAAATCACGCAAAAGCGAAAGGCTATAGTCCATGGTGTCGGAGGGCATACTATAGTATGTCGTTTTTCACGATTTCGGAGGATTTAAAAAAAAAAGGTGAAAATCACGCAAAAGCGAAAGGCTATAGTCCATGGTCTCGGACCGCATACTAGTATGTCGTTTTTCACGATTTTGGAGGATTTAAAAAAAAAAGGTGAAAATCACGCAAAAGCGAAAGGCTATAGTCCATGGTGTCGGAGGGCATACTATAGTATGTCGTTTTTCACGATTTCGGAGGATTTAAAAAAAAAGGTGAAAATCACGCAAAAGCAAAAGGCTATAGTCCATGGTGTCGGAGGGCATACTATAGTAAGTCGTTTTTCACGATTTCGGAGGATTAAAAAAAAAGGTGAAAATCACGCAAAAGCGAAAGGCTATAGTCCATGGTGTCGGAGGGCATACTATAGTATGTCGTTTTTCACGATTTCGGAGGATTTGAAAAAAAGGTGAAAATCACGCAAAAGCGAAAGGCTATAGTCCATGGTGTGGGAGGGCATACTATAGTATGTCGTTTTTCACGATTTCGGAGGATTTAAAAAAAAAAGTGAAAATCACGCAAAAGCGAAAGGCTATAGTCCATGTTGTCGGAGGGCATACTATAGTATGTCGTTTTTCACGATTTCGGAGGATTTGAAAAAAAGGTGAAAATCACGCAAAAGCGAAAGGCTATAGTCCATGGTGTCGGAGGGCATACTATAGTATGTCGTTTTTCACGATTTCGGAGGATTTGAAAAAAAGGTGAAAATCACGCAAAAGCGAAAGGCTATAGTCCATGGTCTCGGACCGCATACTAGTATGTCGTTTTTCACGATTTTGGAGGATTTTAAAAAAAAAAGGTGAAAATCACGCAAAAGCGAAAGGCTATAGTCCATGGTGTCGGAGGGCATACTATAGTATGTTGTTTTTCACGATTTCGGAGGATTTAAAAAAAAAAGGTGAAAATCACGCAAAAGCGAAAGGCTATAGTCCATGGTGTCGGAGGGCATACTATAGTATGTGGTTTTTCACGATTTTGGAGGATTTAAAAAAAAAAAGGTGAAAATCACGCAAAAGCGAAAGGCTATAGTCCATGGTGTCGGAGGGCATACTATAGTATGTCGTTTTTCACGATTTCGGAGGATTTGAAAAAAAGGTGAAAATCACGCAAAAGCGAAAGGCTATAGTCCATGGTGTCGGAGAGCATACTATAGTATGTCGTTTTTAACGATTTCGGAGGATTTAAAAAAAAGGTGAAAATCACGCGAAAGCAAAAGGCTATAGTCCATGGTGTCGGAGGGCATACTATAGTATGTAGTTTTTCCACGATTTCGGAGGATTAAAAAAAAAGGTGAAAATCACGCAAAAGCGAAAGGCTATAGTCCATGGTGTCTGAGGGCATACTATAGTATGTCGTTTTTCACGATTTCGGAGGATTTGAAAAAAAGGTGAAAATCACGCAAAAGCGAAAGGCTATAGTCCATGGTGTCGGAGGGCATACTATAGTATGTCGTTTTTCACGATTTCGGAGGATTTAAAAAAAAAGGTGAAAATCACGCAAAAGCGAAAGGCTATAGTCCATGGTCTCGGACCGCATACTAGTATGTCGTTTTTCACGATTTCGGAGGATTTTTAAAAAAAAAGGTGAAAATCACGCAAAAGCGAAAGGCGTGTCGGAGGGCATACTATAGTATGTCGTTTTTCACGATTTCGGAGGATTAAAAAAAAAGGTGAAAATCACGCAAAAGCGAAAGGCTATAGTCCATGGTGTCGGAGGGCATACTATAGTATGTCGTTTTTCACGATTTCGGAGGATTAAAAAAAAAGGTGAAAATCACGCAAAAGCGAAAGGCTATAGTCCATGGTGTCGGAGGGCATACTATAGTATGTCGTTTTTCACGATTTCGGAGGATTTGAAAAAAAGGTGAAAATCACGCAAAAGCGAAAGGCTATAGTCCATGGTGTCGGAGGGCATACTATAGTATGTCGTTTTTCACGATTTCGGAGGATTTGAAAAAAAGGTGAAAATCACACAAAAGCGAAAGGCTATAGTCCATGGTGTCGGAGGGCATACTATAGTATGTCGTTTTTCACGATTTCGGAGGATTAAAAAAAAAGGTGAAAATCACGCAAAAGGGAAAGGCTATAGTCCATGGTGTCGGAGGGCATACTATAGTATGTCGTTTTTCACGATTTCGGAGGATTTGAAAAAAAGGTGAAAATCACGCAAAAGCGAAAGGCTATAGTCCATGGTGTCGGAGAGCATACTATAGTATGTCGTTTTTAACGATTTCGGAGGATTTAAAAAAAAAGGTGAAAATCACGCAAAAGCAAAAGGCTATAGTCCATGGTGTCAGGGGGCATACTATAGTATGTCGTTTTTCACGATTTCGGAGGATTTGAAAAAAAGGTGAAAATCACGCAAAAGCGAAAGGCTATAGTCCATGGTGTCGGAGAGCATACTATAGTATGTCGTTTTTAACGATTTCGGAGGATTTAAAAAAAAAGGTGAAAATCACGCAAAAGCAAAAGGCTATAGTCCATGGTGTCGGAGGGCATACTATAGTATGTCGTTTTTCACGATTTCGGAGGATTAAAAAAAAAGGTGAAAATCACGCAAAAGCGAAAGGCTATAGTCCATGGTGTCGGAGGGCATACTATAGTATGTCGTTTTTCACGATTTCGGAGGATTTGAAAAAAAGGTGAAAATCACGCAAAAGCGAAAGGCTATAGTCCATGGTGTCGGAGGGCATACTATAGTATGTCGTTTTTCACGATTTCGGAGGATTTAAAAAAAAAAGGTGAAAATCACGCAAAAGCGAAAGGCTATAGTCCATGGTGTCGGAGGGCATACTATAGTATGTCGTTTTTCACGATTTCGGAGGATTAAAAAAAAAGGTGAAAATCACGCAAAAGCGAAAGGCTATAGTCCATGGTGTCGGAGGGCATACTATAGTATGTCGTTTTTCACGATTTCGTAGGATTTGAAAAAAAGGTGAAAATCACGCAAAAGCGAAAGGCTATAGTCCATGGTGTCGGAGGGCATACTATAGTATGTCGTTTTTCACGATTTCGGAGGATTTAAAAAAAAAGGTGAAAATCACGCAAAAGCGAAAGGCTATAGTCCATGGTGTCGGAGGGCATACTATAGTATGTTGTTTTTCACGATTTCGGAGGATTTTAAAAAAAAAGGTGAAAATCACGCAAAAGCGAAAGGCTATAGTCCATGGTGTCGGAGGGCATACTATAGTATGTGGTTTTTCACGATTTCGGAGGATTTAAAAAAAAAGGTGAAAATCACGCAAAAGCGAAAGGCTATCGTCCATGGTGTCGGAGGGCATACTATTGTATGTCGTTTTTCACGATTTCGGAGGATTTGAAAAAAAGGTGAAAATCACGCAAAAGCGAAAGGCTATAGTCCATGGTGTCGGAGAGCATACTATAGTATGTCGTTTTTAACGATTTCGGAGGATTTAAAAAAAAAGGTGAAAATCACGCAAAAGCAAAAGGCTATAGTCCATGGTGTCGGAGGGCATACTATAGTATGTCGTTTTTCACGATTTCGGAGGATTTAAAAAAAAAAGGTGAAAATCACGCAAAAGCGAAAGGCTATAGTCCATGGTGTCGGAGGGCATACTATAGTATGTCGTTTTTCACGATTTCGGAGGATTTAAAAAAAAAAGGTGAAAATCACGCAAAAGCGAAAGGCTATAGTCCATGGTGTCGGAGGGCATACTATAGTATGTCGTTTTTCACGATTTCGGAGGATTAAAAAAAAAGGTGAAAATCACGCAAAAGCGAAAGGCTATAGTCCATGGTGTCGGAGGGCATACTATAGTATGTCGTTTTTCACGATTTCGGAGGATTTGAAAAAAAGGTGAAAATCACGCAAAAGCGAAAGGCTATAGTCCATGGTGTCGGAGGGCATACTATAGTATGTCGTTTTTCACGATTTCGGAGGATTTAAAAAAAAAAGGTGAAAATCACGCAAAAGCGAAAGGCTATAGTCCATGGTGTCGGAGGGCATACTATAGTATGTCGTTTTTCACGATTTCGGAGGATTTAAAAAAAAAAGGTGAAAATCACGCAAAAGCGAAAGGCTATAGTCCATGGTGTCGGAGGGCATACTATAGTATGTGGTTTTTCACGATTTCGGAGGATTTAAAAAAAAAGGTGAAAATCACGCAAAAGCGAAAGGCTATCGTCCATGGTGTCGGAGGGCATACTATTGTATGTCGTTTTTCACGATTTCGGAGGATTTGAAAAAAAGGTGAAAATCACGCAAAAGCGAAAGGCTATAGTCCATGGTGTCGGAGAGCATACTATAGTATGTCGTTTTTAACGATTTCGGAGGATTTAAAAAAAAAAGGTGAAAATCACGCAAAAGCAAAAGGCTATAGTCCATGGTGTCGGAGGGCATACTATAGTATGTCGTTTTTCACGATTTCGGAGGATTAAAAAAAAAGGTGAAAATCACGCAAAAGCGAAAGGCTATAGTCCATGGTGTCGGAGGGCATACTATAGTATGTCGTTTTTCACGATTTCGGAGGATTTGAAAAAAAGGTGAAAATCACGCAAAAGCGAAAGGCTATAGTCCATGGTGTGGGAGGGCATACTATAGTATGTCGTTTTTCACGATTTCGGAGGATTTAAAAAAAAAGGTGAAAATCACGCAAAAGCGAAAGGCTATAGTCCATGTTGTCGGAGGGCATACTATAGTATGTCGTTTTTCACGATTTCGGAGGATTTGAAAAAAAGGTGAAAATCACGCAAAAGCGAAAGGCTATAGTCCATGGTGTCTGAGGGCATACTATAGTATGTCGTTTTTCACGATTTCGGAGGATTTGAAAAAAAGGTGAAAATCACGCAAAAGCGAAAGGCTATAGTCCATGGTGTCGGAGGGCATACTATAGTATGTCGTTTTTCACGATTTCGGAGGATTTGAAAAAAAGGTGAAAATCACGCAAAAGCGAAAGGCTATAGTCCATGGTGTCGGAGAGCATACTATAGTATGTCGTTTTTAACGATTTCGGAGGATTTAAAAAAAAAAGGTGAAAATCACGCAAAAGCAAAAGGCTATAGTCCATGGTGTCGGAGGGCATACTATAGTATGTCGTTTTTCACGATTTCGGAGGATTAAAAAAAAAGGTGAAAATCACGCAAAAGCGAAAGGCTATAGTCCATGGTGTCGGAGGGCATACTATAGTATGTCGTTTTTCACGATTTCGGAGGATTTGAAAAAAAGGTGAAAATCACGCAAAAGCGAAAGGCTATAGTCCATGGTGTGGGAGGGCATACTATAGTATGTCGTTTTTCACGATTTCGGAGGATTTAAAAAAAAAGGTGAAAATCACGCAAAAGCGAAAGGCTATAGTCCATGTTGTCGGAGGGCATACTATAGTATGTCGTTTTTCACGATTTCGGAGGATTTGAAAAAAAGGTGAAAATCACGCAAAAGCGAAAGGCTATAGTCCATGGTGTCGGAGGGCATACTATAGTATGTCGTTTTTCACGATTTCGGAGGATTTGAAAAAAAGGTGAAAATCACGCAAAAGCGAAAGGCTATAGTCCATGGTGTCGGAGGGCATACTATAGTATGTCGTTTTTCACGATTTCGGAGGATTAAAAAAAAAGGTGAAAATCACGCAAAAGCGAAAGGCTATAGTCCATGGTGTCGGAGGGCATACTATAGTATGTCGTTTTTCACGATTTCGGAGGATTTAAAAAAAAAAGGTGAAAATCACGCAAAAGCGAAAGGCTATAGTCCATGGTCTCGGACCGCATACTAGTATGTCGTTTTTCACGATTTTGGAGGATTTAAAAAAAAAGTGAAAATCACGCAAAAGCGAAAGGCTATAGTCCATGGTGTCGGAGGGCATACTATAGTATGTCGTTTTTCACGATTTCGGAGGATTTAAAAAAAAAGGTGAAAATCACGCAAAAGCAAAAGGCTATAGTCCATGGTGTCGGAGGGCATACTATAGTATGTCGTTTTTCACGATTTCGGAGGATTAAAAAAAAAGGTGAAAATCACGCAAAAGCGAAAGGCTATAGTCCATGGTGTCGGAGGGCATACTATAGTATGTCGTTTTTCACGATTTCGGAGGATTTGAAAAAAAGGTGAAAATCACGCAAAAGCGAAAGGCTATAGTCCATGGTGTGGGAGGGCATACTATAGTATGTCGTTTTTCACGATTTCGGAGGATTTAAAAAAAAAGGTGAAAATCACGCAAAAGCGAAAGGCTATAGTCCATGTTGTCGGAGGGCATACTATAGTATGTCGTTTTTCACGATTTCGGAGGATTTGAAAAAAAGGTGAAAATCACGCAAAAGCGAAAGGCTATAGTCCATGGTGTCGGAGGGCATACTATAGTATGTCGTTTTTCACGATTTCGGAGGATTTGAAAAAAAGGTGAAAATCACGCAAAAGCGAAAGGCTATAGTCCATGGTGTCGGAGGGCATACTATAGTATGTCGTTTTTCACGATTTCGGAGGATTAAAAAAAAAGGTGAAAATCACGCAAAAGCGAAAGGCTATAGTCCATGGTGTCGGAGGGCATACTATAGTATGTCGTTTTTCACGATTTCGGAGGATTTAAAAAAAAAAGGTGAAAATCACGCAAAAGCGAAAGGCTATAGTCCATGGTCTCGGACCGCATACTAGTATGTCGTTTTTCACGATTTTGGAGGATTTAAAAAAAAAAGTGAAAATCACGCAAAAGCGAAAGGCTATAGTCCATGGTGTCGGAGGGCATACTATAGTATGTCGTTTTTCACGATTTCGGAGGATTTAAAAAAAAAGGTGAAAATCACGCAAAAGCAAAAGGCTATAGTCCATGGTGTCGGAGGGCATACTATAGTATGTCGTTTTTCACGATTTCGGAGGATTAAAAAAAAAGGTGAAAATCACGCAAAAGCGAAAGGCTATAGTCCATGGTGTCGGAGGGCATACTATAGTATGTCGTTTTTCACGATTTCGGAGGATTTGAAAAAAAGGTGAAAATCACGCAAAAGCGAAAGGCTATAGTCCATGGTGTGGGAGGGCATACTATAGTATGTCGTTTTTCACGATTTCGGAGGATTTAAAAAAAAAAGGTGAAAATCACGCAAAAGCGAAAGGCTATAGTCCATGTTGTCGGAGGGCATACTATAGTATGTCGTTTTTCACGATTTCGGAGGATTTGAAAAAAAGGTGAAAATCACGCAAAAGCGAAAGGCTATAGTCCATGGTGTCGGAGGGCATACTATAGTATGTCGTTTTTCACGATTTCGGAGGATTTGAAAAAAAGGTGAAAATCACGCAAAAGCGAAAGGCTATAGTCCATGGTCTCGGACCGCATACTAGTATGTCGTTTTTCACGATTTTGGAGGATTTAAAAAAAAAAAGGTGAAAATCACGCAAAAGCGAAAGGCTATAGTCCATGGTGTCGGAGGGCATACTATAGTATGTCGTTTTTCACGATTTCGGAGGATTTAAAAAAAAAAGGTGAAAATCACGCGAAAGCAATAGGCTATAGTCCATGGTGTCGGAGGGCATACTATAGTATGTCGTTTTTCCACGATTTCGGAGGATTAAAAAAAAAGGTGAAAATCACGCAAAAGCGAAAGGCTATAGTCCATGGTGTCTGAGGGCATACTATAGTATGTCGTTTTTCACGATTTCGGAGGATTTGAAAAAAAGGTGAAAATCACGCAAAAGCGAAAGGCTATAGTCCATGGTGTCGGAGGGCATACTATAGTATGTCGTTTTTCACGATTTCGGAGGATTTAAAAAAAAAGGTGAAAATCACGCAAAAGCGAAAGGCTATAGTCCATGGTCTCGGACCGCATACTAGTATGTAGTTTTTCACGATTTCGGAGGATTTTAAAAAAAAAAGGTGAAAATCACGCAAAAGCGAAAGGCGTGTCGGAGGGCATACTATAGTATGTCGTTTTTCACGATTTCGGAGGATTAAAAAAAAAGGTGAAAATCACGCAAAAGCAAAAGGCTATAGTCCATGGTGTCGGAGGGCATACTATAGTATGTCGTTTTTCACGATTTCGGAGGATTTGAAAAAAAGGTGAAAATCACGCAAAAGCGAAAGGCTATAGTCCATGGTGTCGGAGGGCATACTATAGTATGTCGTTTTTCACGATTTCGGAGGATTAAAAAAAAAGGTGAAAATCACGCAAAAGCGAAAGGCTATAGTCCATGGTGTCGGAGGGCATACTATAGTATGTCGTTTTTCACGATTTCGGAGGATTTGAAAAAAAGGTGAAAATCACGCAAAAGCGAAAGGCTATAGTCCATGGTGTCGGAGGGCATACTATAGTATGTCGTTTTTCACGATTTCGGAGGATTAAAAAAAAAGGTGAAAATCACGCAAAAGCGAAAGGCTATAGTCCATGGTGTCGGAGGGCATACTATAGTATGTCGTTTTTCACGATTTCGGAGGATTTGAAAAAAAGGTGAAAATCACGCAAAAGCGAAAGGCTATAGTCCATGGTGTCGGAGGGCATACTATAGTATGTCGTTTTTCACGATTTCGGAGGATTTGAAAAAAAGGTGAAAATCACACAAAAGCGAAAGGCTATAGTCCATGGTGTCGGAGGGCATACTATAGTATGTCGTTTTTCACGATTTCGGAGGATTAAAAAAAAAGGTGAAAATCACGCAAAAGGGAAAGGCTATAGTCCATGGTGTCGGAGGGCATACTATAGTATGTCGTTTTTCACGATTTCGGAGGATTTGAAAAAAAGGTGAAAATCACGCAAAAGCGAAAGGCTATAGTCCATGGTGTCGGAGAGCATACTATAGTATGTCGTTTTTAACGATTTCGGAGGATTTAAAAAAAAAGGTGAAAATCACGCAAAAGCAAAAGGCTATAGTCCATGGTGTCAGGGGGCATACTATATAGTATGTCGTTTTTCACGATTTCGGAGGATTAAAAAAAAAGGTGAAAATCACGCAAAAGCGAAAGGCTATAGTCCATGGTGTCGGAGGGCATACTATAGTATGTCGTTTTTCACGATTTCGGAGGATTTGAAAAAAAGGTGAAAATCACGCAAAAGCGAAAGGCTATAGTCCATGGTGTCGGAGGGCATACTATAGTATGTCGTTTTTCACGATTTCGGAGGATTTAAAAAAAAAAGGTGAAAATCACGCAAAAGCGAAAGGCTATAGTCCATGGTGTCGGAGGGCATACTATAGTATGTCGTTTTTCACGATTTCGGAGGATTAAAAAAAAAGGTGAAAATCACGCAAAGGGAAAGGCTATAGTCCATGGTGTCGGAGGGCATACTATAGTATGTCGTTTTTCACGATTTCGGAGGATTTAAAAAAAAAGGTGAAAATCACGCAAAAGCGAAAGGCTATCGTCCATGGTGTCGGAGGGCATACTATTGTATGTCGTTTTTCACGATTTCGGAGGATTTGAAAAAAAGGTGAAAATCACGCAAAAGCGAAAGGCTATAGTCCATGGTGTCGGAGAGCATACTATAGTATGTCGTTTTTAACGATTTCGGAGGATTTAAAAAAAAAGGTGAAAATCACGCAAAAGCAAAAGGCTATAGTCCATGGTGTCGGAGGGCATACTATAGTATGTCGTTTTTCACGATTTCGGAGGATTAAAAAAAAAGGTGAAAATCACGCAAAAGCGAAAGGCTATAGTCCATGGTGTCGGAGGGCATACTATAGTATGTCGTTTTTCACGATTTCGGAGGATTTGAAAAAAAGGTGAAAATCACGCAAAAGCGAAAGGCTATAGTCCATGGTGTCGGAGGGCATACTATAGTATGTCGTTTTTCACGATTTCGGAGGATTTAAAAAAAAAAGGTGAAAATCACGCAAAAGCGAAAGGCTATAGTCCATGGTGTCGGAGGGCATACTATAGTATGTCGTTTTTCACGATTTCGGAGGATTAAAAAAAAAGGTGAAAATCACGCAAAAGCGAAAGGCTATAGTCCATGGTGTCGGAGGGCATACTATAGTATGTCGTTTTTCACGATTTCGGAGGATTTGAAAAAAAGGTGAAAATCACGCAAAAGCGAAAGGCTATAGTCCATGGTGTCGGAGGGCATACTATAGTATGTCGTTTTTCACGATTTCGGAGGATTTAAAAAAAAAAGGTGAAAATCACGCAAAAGCGAAAGGCTATAGTCCATGGTGTCGGAGGGCATACTATAGTATGTCGTTTTTCACGATTTCGGAGGATTTAAAAAAAAAAGGTGAAAATCACGCAAAAGCGAAAGGCTATAGTCCATGGTGTCGGAGGGCATACTATAGTATGTGGTTTTTCACGATTTCGGAGGATTTAAAAAAAAAGGTGAAAATCACGCAAAAGCGAAAGGCTATCGTCCATGGTGTCGGAGGGCATACTATTGTATGTCGTTTTTCACGATTTCGGAGGATTTGAAAAAAAGGTGAAAATCACGCAAAAGCGAAAGGCTATAGTCCATGGTGTCGGAGAGCATACTATAGTATGTCGTTTTTAACGATTTCGGAGGATTTAAAAAAAAAGGTGAAAATCACGCAAAAGCAAAAGGCTATAGTCCATGGTGTCGGAGGGCATACTATAGTATGTCGTTTTTCATGATTTCGGAGGATTAAAAAAAAAGGTGAAAATCACGCAAAAGCGAAAGGCTATAGTCCATGGTGTCGGAGGGCATACTATAGTATGTCGTTTTTCACGATTTCGGAGGATTTGAAAAAAAGGTGAAAATCACGCAAAAGCGAAAGGCTATAGTCCATGGTGTGGGAGGGCATACTATAGTATGTCGTTTTTCACGATTTCGGAGGATTTAAAAAAAATGGTGAAAATCACGCAAAAGCGAAAGGCTATAGTCCATGTTGTCGGAGGGCATACTATAGTATGTCGTTTTTCACGATTTCGGAGGATTTGAAAAAAAGGTGAAAATCACGCAAAAGCGAAAGGCTATAGTCCATGGTGTCGGAGGGCATACTATAGTATGTCGTTTTTCACGATTTCGGAGGATTAAAAAAAAAGGTGAAAATCACGCAAAAGCGAAAGGCTATAGTCCATGGTGTCGGAGGGCATACTATAGTATGTCGTTTTTCACGATTTCGGAGGATTTAAAAAAAAAAGGTGAAAATCACGCAAAAGCGAAAGGCTATAGTCCATGGTCTCGGACCGCATACTAGTATGTCGTTTTTCACGATTTTGGAGGATTTTAAAAAAAAAGGTGAAAATCACGCAAAAGCGAAAGGCTATAGTCCATGGTGTCGGAGGGCATACTATAGTATGTCGTTTTTCACGATTTCGGAGGATTTAAAAAAAAAGGTGAAAATCACGCAAAAGCAAAAGGCTATAGTCCATGGTGTCGGAGGGCATACTATAGTATGTCGTTTTTCACGATTTCGGAGGATTAAAAAAAAAGGTGAAAATCACGCAAAAGCGAAAGGCTATAGTCCATGGTGTCGGAGGGCATACTATAGTATGTCGTTTTTCACGATTTCGGAGGATTTGAAAAAAAGGTGAAAATCACGCAAAAGCGAAAGGCTATAGTCCATGGTGTGGGAGGGCATACTATAGTATGTCGTTTTTCACGATTTCGGAGGATTTTAAAAAAAAAGGTGAAAATCACGCAAAAGCGAAAGGCTATAGTCCATGTTGTCGGAGGGCATACTATAGTATGTCGTTTTTCACGATTTCGGAGGATTTGAAAAAAAGGTGAAAATCACGCAAAAGCGAAAGGCTATAGTCCATGGTGTCGGAGGGCATACTATAGTATGTCGTTTTTCACGATTTCGGAGGATTTGAAAAAAAGGTGAAAATCACGCAAAAGCGAAAGGCTATAGTCCATGGTCTCGGACCGCATACTAGTATGTCGTTTTTCACGATTTTGGAGGATTTTTAAAAAAAAAAGGTGAAAATCACGCAAAAGCGAAAGGCTATAGTCCATGGTGTCGGAGGGCATACTATAGTATGTCGTTTTTCACGATTTCGGAGGATTTAAAAAAAAAAGGTGAAAATCACGCAAAAGCGAAAGGCTATAGTCCATGGTGTCGGAGGGCATACTATAGTATGTGGTTTTTCACGATTTTGGAGGATTTAAAAAAAAAAGGTGAAAATCACGCAAAAGCGAAAGGCTATAGTCCATGGTGTCGGAGGGCATACTATAGTATGTCGTTTTTCACGATTTCGGAGGATTTGAAAAAAAGGTGAAAATCACGCAAAAGCGAAAGGCTATAGTCCATGGTGTCGGAGAGCATACTATAGTATGTCGTTTTTAACGATTTCGGAGGATTTAAAAAAAAGGTGAAAATCACGCGAAAGCAAAAGGCTATAGTCCATGGTGTCGGAGGGCATACTATAGTATGTCGTTTTTCCACGATTTCGGAGGATTAAAAAAAAAGGTGAAAATCACGCAAAAGCGAAAGGCTATAGTCCATGGTGTCTGAGGGCATACTATAGTATGTCGTTTTTCACGATTTCGGAGGATTTGAAAAAAAGGTGAAAATCACGCAAAAGCGAAAGGCTATAGTCCATGGTGTCGGAGGGCATACTATAGTATGTCGTTTTTCACGATTTCGGAGGATTTAAAAAAAAAGGTGAAAATCACGCAAAAGCGAAAGGCTATAGTCCATGGTCTCGGACCGCATACTAGTATGTCGTTTTTCACGATTTCGGAGGATTTTAAAAAAAAAGGTGAAAATCACGCAAAAGCGAAAGGCGTGTCGGAGGGCATACTATAGTATGTCGTTTTTCACGATTTCGGAGGATTAAAAAAAAAGGTGAAAATCACGCAAAAGCGAAAGGCTATAGTCCATGGTGTCGGAGGGCATACTATAGTATGTCGTTTTTCACGATTTCGGAGGATTTGAAAAAAAGGTGAAAATCACGCAAAAGCGAAAGGCTATAGTCCATGGTGTCGGAGGGCATACTATAGTATGTCGTTTTTCACGATTTCGGAGGATTAAAAAAAAAGGTGAAAATCACGCAAAAGCGAAAGGCTATAGTCCATGGTGTCGGAGGGCATACTATAGTATGTCGTTTTTCACGATTTCGGAGGATTTAAAAAAAAAAGGTGAAAATCACGCAAAAGCGAAAGGCTATAGTCCATGGTCTCGGACCGCATACTAGTATGTCGTTTTTCACGATTTTGGAGGATTTTAAAAAAAAAGGTGAAAATCACGCAAAAGCGAAAGGCTATAGTCCATGGTGTCGGAGGGCATACTATAGTATGTCGTTTTTCACGATTTCGGAGGATTTAAAAAAAAAGGTGAAAATCACGCAAAAGCAAAAGGCTATAGTCCATGGTGTCGGAGGGCATACTATAGTATGTCGTTTTTCACGATTTCGGAGGATTAAAAAAAAAGGTGAAAATCACGCAAAAGCGAAAGGCTATAGTCCATGGTGTCGGAGGGCATACTATAGTATGTCGTTTTTCACGATTTCGGAGGATTTGAAAAAAAGGTGAAAATCACGCAAAAGCGAAAGGCTATAGTCCATGGTGTGGGAGGGCATACTATAGTATGTCGTTTTTCACGATTTCGGAGGATTTAAAAAAAAAAGGTGAAAATCACGCAAAAGCGAAAGGCTATAGTCCATGTTGTCGGAGGGCATACTATAGTATGTCGTTTTTCACGATTTCGGAGGATTTGAAAAAAAGGTGAAAATCACGCAAAAGCGAAAGGCTATAGTCCATGGTGTCGGAGGGCATACTATAGTATGTCGTTTTTCACGATTTCGGAGGATTTGAAAAAAAGGTGAAAATCACGCAAAAGCGAAAGGCTATAGTCCATGGTCTCGGACCGCATACTAGTATGTCGTTTTTCACGATTTTGGAGGATTTTTAAAAAAAAAGGTGAAAATCACGCAAAAGCGAAAGGCTATAGTCCATGGTGTCGGAGGGCATACTATAGTATGTCGTTTTTCACGATTTCGGAGGATTTAAAAAAAAAAGGTGAAAATCACGCAAAAGCGAAAGGCTATAGTCCATGGTGTCGGAGGGCATACTATAGTATGTGGTTTTTCACGATTTTGGAGGATTTTAAAAAAAAAGGTGAAAATCACGCAAAAGCGAAAGGCTATAGTCCATGGTGTCGGAGGGCATACTATAGTATGTCGTTTTTCACGATTTCGGAGGATTTGAAAAAAAGGTGAAAATCACGCAAAAGCGAAAGGCTATAGTCCATGGTGTCGGAGAGCATACTATAGTATGTCGTTTTTAACGATTTCGGAGGATTTAAAAAAAAGGTGAAAATCACGCGAAAGCAAAAGGCTATAGTCCATGGTGTCGGAGGGCATACTATAGTATGTCGTTTTTCCACGATTTCGGAGGATTAAAAAAAAAGGTGAAAATCACGCAAAAGCGAAAGGCTATAGTCCATGGTGTCTGAGGGCATACTATAGTATGTCGTTTTTCACGATTTCGGAGGATTTGAAAAAAAGGTGAAAATCACGCAAAAGCGAAAGGCTATAGTCCATGGTGTCGGAGGGCATACTATAGTATGTCGTTTTTCACGATTTCGGAGGATTTAAAAAAAAAGGTGAAAATCACGCAAAAGCGAAAGGCTATAGTCCATGGTCTCGGACCGCATACTAGTATGTCGTTTTTCACGATTTCGGAGGATTTAAAAAAAAAAGGTGAAAATCACGCAAAAGCGAAAGGCGTGTCGGAGGGCATACTATAGTATGTCGTTTTTCACGATTTCGGAGGATTAAAAAAAAAGGTGAAAATCACGCAAAAGCGAAAGGCTATAGTCCATGGTGTCGGAGGGCATACTATAGTATGTCGTTTTTCACGATTTCGGAGGATTTGAAAAAAAGGTGAAAATCACGCAAAAGCGAAAGGCTATAGTCCATGGTGTCGGAGGGCATACTATAGTATGTCGTTTTTCACGATTTCGGAGGATTAAAAAAAAAGGTGAAAATCACGCAAAAGCGAAAGGCTATAGTCCATGGTGTCGGAGGGCATACTATAGTATGTCGTTTTTCACGATTTCGGAGGATTTGAAAAAAAGGTGAAAATCACGCAAAAGCGAAAGGCTATAGTCCATGGTGTCGGAGGGCATACTATAGTATGTCGTTTTTCACGATTTCGGAGGATTTGAAAAAAAGGTGAAAATCACGCAAAAGCGAAAGGCTATAGTCCATGGTGTCGGAGGGCATACTATAGTATGTCGTTTTTCACGATTTCGGAGGATTTGGAAAAAAAGGTGAAAATCACGCAAAAGCGAAAGGCTATAGTCCATGGTGTCGGAGGGCATACTATAGTATGTCGTTTTTCACGATTTCGGAGGATTTAAAAAAAAAGGTTTAAATCACGCAAAAGCGAAAGGCTATAGTCCATGGTGTCGGAGGGCATACTATAGTATGTCGTTTTTCACGATTTCGGAGGATTTGAAAAAAAGGTGAAAATCACGCAAAAGCGAAAGGCTATAGTCCATGGTGTCGGAGGGCATACTATAGTATGTCGTTTTTCACGATTTCGGAGGATTTGAAAAAAAGGTGAAAATCACGCAAAAGCGAAAGGCTATAGTCCATGGTGTCGGAGAGCATACTATAGTATGTCGTTTTTAACGATTTCGGAGGATTTAAAAAAAAGGTGAAAATCACGCGAAAGCAAAAGGCTATAGTCCATGGTGTCGGAGGGCATACTATAGTATGTCGTTTTTCACGATTTCGGAGGATTAAAAAAAAAGGTGAAAATCACGCAAAAGCGAAAGGCTATAGTCCATGGTGTCGGAGGGCATACTATAGTATGTCGTTTTTCACGATTTCGGAGGATTTGAAAAAAAGGTGAAAATCACGCAAAAGCGAAAGGCTATAGTCCATGGTGTCGGAGGGCATACTATAGTATGTCGTTTTTCACGATTTCGGAGGATTTAAAAAAAAAGGTGAAAATCACGCAAAAGCGAAAGGCTATAGTCCATGGTCTCGGACCGCATACTAGTATGTCGTTTTTCACGATTTCGGAGGATTTAAAAAAAAAAGGTGAAAATCACGCAAAAGCGAAAGGCGTGTCGGAGGGCATACTATAGTATGTCGTTTTTCACGATTTCGGAGGATTAAAAAAAAAGGTGAAAATCACGCAAAAGCGAAAGGCTATAGTCCATGGTGTCGGAGGGCATACTATAGTATGTCGTTTTTCACGATTTCGGAGGATTTAAAAAAAAGGTGAAAATCACGCAAAAGCGAAAGGCTATAGTCCATGGTGTCGGAGGGCATACTATAGTATGTCGTTTTTCACGATTTCGGAGGATTTAAAAAAAAAGGTGAAAATCACGCAAAAGCGAAAGGCTATAGTCCATGGTGTCGGAGGGCATACTATAGTATGTCGTTTTTCACGATTTCGGAGGATTTGAAAAAAAGGTGAAAATCACGCAAAAGCGAAAGGCTATAGTCCATGGTGTCGGAGGGCATACTATAGTATGTCGTTTTTCACGATTTCGGAGGATTTGAAAAAAAGGTGAAAATCACACAAAAGCGAAAGGCTATAGTCCATGGTGTCGGAGGGCATACTATAGTATGTCGTTTTTCACGATTTCGGAGGATTAAAAAAAAAGGTGAAAATCACGCAAAAGGAAAAGGCTATAGTCCATGGTGTCGGAGGGCATACTATAGTATGTCGTTTTTCACGATTTCGGAGGATTTGAAAAAAAGGTGAAAATCACGCAAAAGCGAAAGGCTATAGTCCATGGTGTCGGAGAGCATACTATAGTATGTCGTTTTTAACGATTTCGGAGGATTTAAAAAAAAAGGTGAAAATCACGCAAAAGAAAAAGGCTATAGTCCATGGTGTCAGGGGGCATACTATATAGTATGTCGTTTTTCACGATTTCGGAGGATTAAAAAAAAAGGTGAAAATCACGCAAAAGCGAAAGGCTATAGTCCATGGTGTCGGAGGGCATACTATAGTATGTCGTTTTTCACGATTTCGGAGGATTTGAAAAAAAGGTGAAAATCACGCAAAAGCGAAAGGCTATAGTCCATGGTGTCGGAGGGCATACTATAGTATGTCGTTTTTAACGATTTCGGAGGATTTAAAAAAAAAGTGAAAATCACGCAAAAGCGAAAGGCTATAGTCCATGGTCTCGGACCGCATACTAGTATGTCGTTTTTCACGATTTCGGAGGATTTTCAAAAAAAAGGTGAAAATCACGCAAAAGCGAAAGGCTATAGTCCATGGTGTCGGAGGGCATACTATAGTATGTCGTTTTTCACGATTTCGGAGGATTAAAAAAAAAGGTGAAAATCACGCAAAAGCGAAAGGCTATAGTCCATGGTGTCGGAGGGCATACTATAGTATGTCGTTTTTCACGATTTCGGAGGATTTGAAAAAAAGGTGAAAATCACGCAAAAGCGAAAGGCTATAGTCCATGGTGTCGGAGGGCATACTAAAGTATGTCGTTTTTCACGATTTCGGAGGATTTAAAAAAAAAGGTGAAAATCACGCAAAAGCGAAAGGCTATAGTCCATGGTGTCGGAGGGCATACTATAGTATGTCGTTTTTCACGATTTCGGAGGATTTGAAAAAAAGGTGAAAATCACGCAAAAGCGAAAGGCTATAGTCCATGGTGTCGGAGGGCATACTATAGTATGTCGTTTTTCACGATTTCGGAGGATTTGAAAAAAAGGTGAAAATCACACAAAAGCGAAAGGCTATAGTCCATGGTGTCGGAGGGCATACTATAGTATGTCGTTTTTCACGATTTCGGAGGATTAAAAAAAAAGGTGAAAATCACGCAAAAGGGAAAGGCTATAGTCCATGGTGTCGGAGGGCATACTATAGTATGTCGTTTTTCACGATTTCGGAGGATTTGAAAAAAAGGTGAAAATCACGCAAAAGCGAAAGGCTATAGTCCATGGTGTCGGAGAGCATACTATAGTATGTCGTTTTTAACGATTTCGGAGGATTTAAAAAAAAAGGTGAAAATCACGCAAAAGCAAAAGGCTATAGTCCATGGTGTCAGGGGGCATACTATATAGTATGTCGTTTTTCACGATTTCGGAGGATTAAAAAAAAAGGTGAAAATCACGCAAAAGCGAAAGGCTATAGTCCATGGTGTCGGAGGGCATACTATAGTATGTCGTTTTTCACGATTTCGGAGGATTTGAAAAAAAGGTGAAAATCACGCAAAAGCGAAAGGCTATAGTCCATGGTGTCGGAGGGCATACTATAGTATGTCGTTTTTAACGATTTCGGAGGATTTAAAAAAAAAAGTGAAAATCACGCAAAAGCGAAAGGCTATAGTCCATGGTCTCGGACCGCATACTAGTATGTCGTTTTTCACGATTTCGGAGGATTTTAAAAAAAAAAGGTGAAAATCACGCAAAAGCGAAAGGCTATAGTCCATGGTGTCGGAGGGCATACTATAGTATGTCGTTTTTCACGATTTCGGAGGATTAAAAAAAAAGGTGAAAATCACGCAAAAGCGAAAGGCTATAGTCCATGGTGTCGGAGGGCATACTATAGTATGTCGTTTTTCACGATTTCGGAGGATTTGAAAAAAAGGTGAAAATCACGCAAAAGCGAAAGGCTATAGTCCATGGTGTCGGAGGGCATACTATAGTATGTCGTTTTTCACGATTTCGGAGGATTAAAAAAAAAAGGTGAAAATCACGCAAAAGCGAAAGGCTATAGTCCATGGTGTCGGAGGGCATACTATTGTATGTCGTTTTTCACGATTTCGGAGGATTTGAAAAAAAGGTGAAAATCCCGCAAAAGCGAAAGGCTATAGTCCATGGTGTCGGAGGGCATACTATAGTATGTCGTTTTTAACGATTTCGGAGGATTTAAAAAAAAAGGTGAAAATCACGCAAAAGCAAAAGGCTATAGTCCATGGTGTCGGAGGGCATACTATAGTATGTCGTTTTTCACGATTTCGGAGGATTAAAAAAAAAGGTGAAAATCACGCAAAAGCGAAAGGCTATAGTCCATGGTGTCGGAGGGCATACTATAGTATGTCGTTTTTCACGATTTCGGAGGATTTGAAAAAAAGGTGAAAATCACGCAAAAGCGAAAGGCTATAGTCCATGGTGTGGGAGGGCATACTATAGTATGTCGTTTTTCACGATTTCGGAGGATTTAAAAAAAAAGGTGAAAATCACGCAAAAGCGAAAGGCTATAGTCCATGTTGTCGGAGGGCATACTATAGTATGTCGTTTTTCACGATTTCGGAGGATTTGAAAAAAAGGTGAAAATCACGCAAAAGCGAAAGGCTATAGTCCATGGTGTCGGAGGGCATACTATAGTATGTCGTTTTTCACGATTTCGGAGGATTAAAAAAAAAGGTGAAAATCACGCAAAAGCGAAAGGCTATAGTCCATGGTGTCGGAGGGCATACTATAGTATGTCGTTTTTCACGATTTCGGAGGATTTAAAAAAAAAAAGGTGAAAATCACGCAAAAGCGAAAGGCTATAGTCCATGGTCTCGGACCGCATACTAGTATGTCGTTTTTCACGATTTTGGAGGATTTTAAAAAAAAAGGTGAAAATCACGCAAAAGCGAAAGGCTATAGTCCATGGTGTCGGAGGGCATACTATAGTATGTCGTTTTTCACGATTTCGGAGGATTAAAAAAAAAGGTGAAAATCACGCAAAAGCGAAAGGCTATAGTCCATGGTGTCGGAGGGCATACTATAGTATGTCGTTTTTCACGATTTCGGAGGATTTGAAAAAAAGGTGAAAATCACGCAAAAGCGAAAGGCTATAGTCCATGGTGTCGGAGGGCATACTATAGTATGTCGTTTTTCACGATTTCGGAGGATTAAAAAAAAAAGGTGAAAATCACGCAAAAGCGAAAGGCTATAGTCCATGGTGTCGGAGGGCATACTATAGTATGTCGTTTTTCACGATTTCGGAGGATTTAAAAAAAAAGGTGAAAATCACGCAAAAGCGAAAGGCTATCGTCCATGGTGTCGGAGGGCATACTATTGTATGTCGTTTTTCACGATTTCGGAGGATTTGAAAAAAAGGTGAAAATCACGCAAAAGCGAAAGGCTATAGTCCATGGTGTCGGAGGGCATACTATAGTATGTCGTTTTTAACGATTTCGGAGGATTTAAAAAAAAAGGTGAAAATCACGCAAAAGCAAAAGGCTATAGTCCATGGTGTCGGAGGGCATACTATAGTATGTCGTTTTTCACGATTTCGGAGGATTAAAAAAAAAGGTGAAAATCACGCAAAAGCGAAAGGCTATAGTCCATGGTGTCGGAGGGCATACTATAGTATGTCGTTTTTCACGATTTCGGAGGATTTGAAAAAAAGGTGAAAATCACGCAAAAGCGAAAGGCTATAGTCCATGGTGTGGGAGGGCATACTATAGTATGTCGTTTTTCACGATTTCGGAGGATTTGAAAAAAAGGTGAAAATCACGCAAAAGCGAAAGGCTATAGTCCATGGTGTCGGAGGGCATACTATAGTATGTCGTTTTTCACGATTTCGGAGGATTTGAAAAAAAGGTGAAAATCACGCAAAAGCGAAAGGCTATAGTCCATGGTGTCGGAGGGCATACTATAGTATGTCGTTTTTCACGATTTCGGAGGATTTAAAAAAAAAGGTGAAAATCACGCAAAAGCGAAAGGCTATAGTCCATGGTGTCGGAGGGCATACTATAGTATGTCGTTTTTAACGATTTCGGAGGATTTAAAAAAAAAGGTGAAAATCACGCGAAAGCAAAAGGCTATAGTCCATGGTGTCGGAGGGCATACTATAGTATGTCGTTTTTCACGATTTCGGAGGATTAAAAAAAAAGGTGAAAATCACGCAAAAGCGAAAGGCTATAGTCCATGGTGTCGGAGGGCATACTATAGTATGTCGTTTTTCACGATTTCGGAGGATTTGAAAAAAAGGTGAAAATCATGCAAAAGCGAAAGGCTATAGTCCATGGTGTCGGAGGGCATACTATAGTATGTCGTTTTTCACGATTTCGGAGGATTTTAAAAAAAAGGTGAAAATCACGCAAAAGCGAAAGGCTATAGTCCATGGTCTCGGACCGCATACTAGTATGTCGTTTTTCACGATTTCGGAGGATTTAAAAAAAAAAGGTGAAAATCACGCAAAAGCGAAAGGCGTGTCGGAGGGCATACTATAGTATGTCGTTTTTCACGATTTCGGAGGATTAAAAAAAAAGGTGAAAATCACGCAAAAGCGAAAGGCTATAGTCCATGGTGTCGGAGGGCATACTATAGTATGTCGTTTTTCACGATTTCGGAGGATTTGAAAAAAAGGTGAAAATCACGCAAAAGCGAAAGGCTATAGTCCATGGTGTCGGAGGGCATACTATAGTATGTCGTTTTTCACGATTTCGGAGGATTTTAAAAAAAAGGTGAAAATCACGCAAAAGCGAAAGGCTATAGTCCATGGTGTCGGAGGGCATACTATAGTATGTCGTTTTTCACAATTTCGGAGGATTTGAAAAAAAGGTGAAAATCACGCAAAAGCGAAAGGCTATAGTCCATGGTGTCGGAGGGCATACTATAGTATGTCGTTTTTCACGATTTCGGAGGATTTAAAAAAAAAGGTGAAAATCACGCAAAAGCGAAAGGCTATAGTCCATGGTGTCGGAGGGCATACTATAGTATGTCGTTTTTCACGATTTCGGAGGATTTGAAAAAAAGGTGAAAATCACGCAAAAGCGAAAGGCTATAGTCCATGGTGTCGGAGGGCATACTATAGTATGTCGTTTTTCACGATTTCGGAGGATTTGAAAAAAAGGTGAAAATCACGCAAAAGCGAAAGGCTATAGTCCATGGTGTCGGAGGGCATACTATAGTATGTCGTTTTTCACGATTTCGGAGGATTTGAAAAAAAGGTGAAAATCACGCAAAAGCGAAAGGCTATAGTCCATGGTGTCGGAGGGCATACTATAGTATGTGGTTTTTCACGATTTTGGAGGATTTAAAAAAAAAGGTGAAAATCACGCAAAAGCGAAAGGCTATAGTCCATGGTGTCGGAGGGCATACTATAGTATGTCGTTTTTCACGATTTCGGAGGATTTGAAAAAAAGGTGAAAATCACGCAAAAGCGAAAGGCTATAGTCCATGGTGTCGGAGAGCATACTATAGTATGTCGTTTTTAACGATTTCGGAGGATTTAAAAAAAAAGGTGAAAATCACGCGAAAGCAAAAGGCTATAGTCCATGGTGTCGGAGGGCATACTATAGTATGTCGTTTTTCACGATTTCGGAGGATTAAAAAAAAAGGTGAAAATCACACAAAAGCGAAAGGCTATAGTCCATGGTGTCGGAGGGCATACTATAGTATGTCGTTTTTCACGATTTCGGAGGATTTGAAAAAAAGGTGAAAATCACGCAAAAGCGAAAGGCTATAGTCCATGGTGTCGGAGGGCATACTATAGTATGTCGTTTTTCACGATTTCGGAGGATTTGAAAAAAAGGTGAAAATCACGCAAAAGCGAAAGGCTATAGTCCATGGTGTCGGAGGCCATACTATAGTATGTGGTTTTTCACGATTTTGGAGGATTTAAAAAAAAAGGTGAAAATCACGCAAAAGCGAAAGGCTATAGTCCATGGTGTCGGAGGGCATACTATAGTATGTCGTTTTTCACGATTTCGGAGGATTTGAAAAAAAGGTGAAAATCACGCAAAAGCGAAAGGCTATAGTCCATGGTGTCGGAGGGCATACTATAGTATGTCGTTTTTCACGATTTCGGAGGATTTGAAAAAAAGGTGAAAATCACGCAAAAGCGAAAGGCTATAGTCCATGGTGTCGGAGGGCATACTATAGTATGTGGTTTTTCACGATTTTGGAGGATTTAAAAAAAAAGGTGAAAATCACGCAAAAGCGAAAGGCTATAGTCCATGGTGTCGGAGGGCATACTATAGTATGTCGTTTTTCACGATTTCGGAGGATTTGAAAAAAAGGTGAAAATCACGCAAAAGCGAAAGGCTATAGTCCATGGTGTCGGAGAGCATACTATAGTATGTCGTTTTTAACGATTTCGGAGGATTTAAAAAAAAGGTGAAAATCACGCGAAAGCAAAAGGCTATAGTCCATGGTGTCGGAGGGCATACTATAGTATGTCGTTTTTCACGATTTCGGAGGATTAAAAAAAAAGGTGAAAATCACGCAAAAGCGAAAGGCTATAGTCCATGGTGTCGGAGGGCATACTATAGTATGTCGTTTTTCACGATTTCGGAGGATTTGAAAAAAAGGTGAAAATCACGCAAAAGCGAAAGGCTATAGTCCATGGTGTCGGAGGGCATACTATAGTATGTCGTTTTTCACGATTTCGGAGGATTTAAAAAAAAAGGTGAAAATCACGCAAAAGCGAAAGGCTATAGTCCATGGTCTCGGACCGCATACTAGTATGTCGTTTTTCACGATTTCGGAGGATTTTTAAAAAAAAGGTGAAAATCACGCAAAAGCGAAAGGCGTGTCGGAGGGCATACTATAGTATGTCGTTTTTCACGATTTCGGAGGATTAAAAAAAAAGGTGAAAATCACGCAAAAGCGAAAGGCTATAGTCCATGGTGTCGGAGGGCATACTATAGTATGTCGTTTTTCACGATTTCGGAGGATTTGAAAAAAAGGTGAAAATCACGCAAAAGCGAAAGGCTATAGTCCATGGTGTCGGAGGGCATACTATAGTATCTCGTTTTTCACGATTTCGGAGGATTTAAAAAAAAAGGTGAAAATCACGCAAAAGCGAAAGGCTATAGTCCATGGTGTCGGAGGGCATACTATAGTATGTCGTTTTTCACGATTTCGGAGGATTTGAAAAAAAGGTGAAAATCACGCAAAAGCGAAAGGCTATAGTCCATGGTGTCGGAGGGCATACTATAGTATGTCGTTTTTCACGATTTCGGAGGATTTGAAAAAAAGGTGAAAATCACGCAAAAGCGAAAGGCTATAGTCCATGGTGTCGGAGGGCATACTATAGTATGTCGTTTTTCACGATTTCGGAGGATTAAAAAAAAAGGTGAAAATCACGCAAAAGCGAAAGGCTATAGTCCATGGTGTCGGAGGGCATACTATAGTATGTCGTTTTTCACGATTTCTGAGGATTTTAAAAAAAAGGTGAAAATCACGCAAAAGCGAAAGGCTATAGTCCATGGTCTCGGACCGCATACTAGTATGTCGTTTTTCACGATTTCTGAGGATTTAAAAAAAAAGGTGAAAATCACGCAAAAGCGAAAGGCTATAGTCCATGGTCTCGGACCGCATACTAGTATGTCGTTTTTCACGATTTTGGAGGATTTTAAAAAAAAAAGGTGAAAATCACGCAAAAGCGAAAGGCTATAGTCCATGGTGTCGGAGGGCATACTATAGTATGTCGTTTTTCACGATTTCGGAGGATTTGAAAAAAAGGTGAAAATCATGCAAAAGCGAAAGGCTATAGTCCATGGTGTCGGAGGGCATACTATAGTATGTCGTTTTTCACGATTTCGGAGGATTTTAAAAAAAAGGTGAAAATCACGCAAAAGCGAAAGGCTATAGTCCATGGTCTCGGACCGCATACTAGTATGTCGTTTTTCACGATTTCGGAGGATTTAAAAAAAAAAGGTGAAAATCACGCAAAAGCGAAAGGCGTGTCGGAGGGCATACTATAGTATGTCGTTTTTCACGATTTCGGAGGATTAAAAAAAAAGGTGAAAATCACGCAAAAGCGAAAGGCTATAGTCCATGGTGTCGGAGGGCATACTATAGTATGTCGTTTTTCACGATTTCGGAGGATTTGAAAAAAAGGTGAAAATCACGCAAAAGCGAAAGGCTATAGTCCATGGTGTCGGAGGGCATACTATAGTATGTCGTTTTTCACGATTTCGGAGGATTTTAAAAAAAAGGTGAAAATCACGCAAAAGCGAAAGGCTATAGTCCATGGTGTCGGAGGGCATACTATAGTATGTCGTTTTTCACAATTTCGGAGGATTTGAAAAAAAGGTGAAAATCACGCAAAAGCGAAAGGCTATAGTCCATGGTGTCGGAGGGCATACTATAGTATGTCGTTTTTCACGATTTCGGAGGATTTAAAAAAAAAGGTGAAAATCACGCAAAAGCGAAAGGCTATAGTCCATGGTGTCGGAGGGCATACTATAGTATGTCGTTTTTCACGATTTCGGAGGATTTGAAAAAAAGGTGAAAATCACGCAAAAGCGAAAGGCTATAGTCCATGGTGTCGGAGGGCATACTATAGTATGTCGTTTTTCACGATTTCGGAGGATTTGAAAAAAAGGTGAAAATCACGCAAAAGCGAAAGGCTATAGTCCATGGTGTCGGAGGGCATACTATAGTATGTCGTTTTTCACGATTTCGGAGGATTTGAAAAAAAGGTGAAAATCACGCAAAAGCGAAAGGCTATAGTCCATGGTGTCGGAGGGCATACTATAGTATGTGGTTTTTCACGATTTTGGAGGATTTAAAAAAAAAGGTGAAAATCACGCAAAAGCGAAAGGCTATAGTCCATGGTGTCGGAGGGCATACTATAGTATGTCGTTTTTCACGATTTCGGAGGATTTGAAAAAAAGGTGAAAATCACGCAAAAGCGAAAGGCTATAGTCCATGGTGTCGGAGAGCATACTATAGTATGTCGTTTTTAACGATTTCGGAGGATTTAAAAAAAAAGGTGAAAATCACGCGAAAGCAAAAGGCTATAGTCCATGGTGTCGGAGGGCATACTATAGTATGTCGTTTTTCACGATTTCGGAGGATTAAAAAAAAAGGTGAAAATCACACAAAAGCGAAAGGCTATAGTCCATGGTGTCGGAGGGCATACTATAGTATGTCGTTTTTCACGATTTCGGAGGATTTGAAAAAAAGGTGAAAATCACGCAAAAGCGAAAGGCTATAGTCCATGGTGTCGGAGGGCATACTATAGTATGTCGTTTTTCACGATTTCGGAGGATTTGAAAAAAAGGTGAAAATCACGCAAAAGCGAAAGGCTATAGTCCATGGTGTCGGAGGCCATACTATAGTATGTGGTTTTTCACGATTTTGGAGGATTTAAAAAAAAAGGTGAAAATCACGCAAAAGCGAAAGGCTATAGTCCATGGTGTCGGAGGGCATACTATAGTATGTCGTTTTTCACGATTTCGGAGGATTTGAAAAAAAGGTGAAAATCACGCAAAAGCGAAAGGCTATAGTCCATGGTGTCGGAGGGCATACTATAGTATGTCGTTTTTCACGATTTCGGAGGATTTGAAAAAAAGGTGAAAATCACGCAAAAGCGAAAGGCTATAGTCCATGGTGTCGGAGGGCATACTATAGTATGTGGTTTTTCACGATTTTGGAGGATTTAAAAAAAAAGGTGAAAATCACGCAAAAGCGAAAGGCTATAGTCCATGGTGTCGGAGGGCATACTATAGTATGTCGTTTTTCACGATTTCGGAGGATTTGAAAAAAAGGTGAAAATCACGCAAAAGCGAAAGGCTATAGTCCATGGTGTCGGAGAGCATACTATAGTATGTAGTTTTTAACGATTTCGGAGGATTTAAAAAAAAGGTGAAAATCACGCGAAAGCAAAAGGCTATAGTCCATGGTGTCGGAGGGCATACTATAGTATGTCGTTTTTCACGATTTCGGAGGATTAAAAAAAAAGGTGAAAATCACGCAAAAGCGAAAGGCTATAGTCCATGGTGTCGGAGGGCATACTATAGTATGTCGTTTTTCACGATTTCGGAGGATTTGAAAAAAAGGTGAAAATCACGCAAAAGCGAAAGGCTATAGTCCATGGTGTCGGAGGGCATACTATAGTATGTCGTTTTTCACGATTTCGGAGGATTTAAAAAAAAAGGTGAAAATCACGCAAAAGCGAAAGGCTATAGTCCATGGTCTCGGACCGCATACTAGTATGTCGTTTTTCACGATTTCGGAGGATTTTAAAAAAAAAGGTGAAAATCACGCAAAAGCGAAAGGCGTGTCGGAGGGCATACTATAGTATGTCGTTTTTCACGATTTCGGAGGATTAAAAAAAAAGGTGAAAATCACGCAAAAGCGAAAGGCTATAGTCCATGGTGTCGGAGGGCATACTATAGTATGTCGTTTTTCACGATTTCGGAGGATTTGAAAAAAAGGTGAAAATCACGCAAAAGCGAAAGGCTATAGTCCATGGTGTCGGAGGGCATACTATAGTATCTCGTTTTTCACGATTTCGGAGGATTTAAAAAAAAAGGTGAAAATCACGCAAAAGCGAAAGGCTATAGTCCATGGTGTCGGAGGGCATACTATAGTATGTCGTTTTTCACGATTTCGGAGGATTTGAAAAAAAGGTGAAAATCACGCAAAAGCGAAAGGCTATAGTCCATGGTGTCGGAGGGCATACTATAGTATGTCGTTTTTCACGATTTCGGAGGATTTGAAAAAAAGGTGAAAATCACGCAAAAGCGAAAGGCTATAGTCCATGGTGTCGGAGGGCATACTATAGTATGTCGTTTTTCACGATTTCGGAGGATTAAAAAAAAAGGTGAAAATCACGCAAAAGCGAAAGGCTATAGTCCATGGTGTCGGAGGGCATACTATAGTATGTCGTTTTTCACGATTTCTGAGGATTTAAAAAAAAAGGTGAAAATCACGCAAAAGCGAAAGGCTATAGTCCATGGTCTCGGACCGCATACTAGTATGTCGTTTTTCACGATTTCTGAGGATTTAAAAAAAAAGGTGAAAATCACGCAAAAGCGAAAGGCTATAGTCCATGGTCTCGGACCGCATACTAGTATGTCGTTTTTCACGATTTTGGAGGATTTAAAAAAAAAAAGGTGAAAATCACGCAAAAGCGAAAGGCTATAGTCCATGGTGTCGGAGGGCATACTATAGTATGTCGTTTTTCACGATTTCGGAGGATTTGAAAAAAATGTGAAAATCACGCAAAAGCGAAAGGCTATAGTCCATGGTGTCGGAGAGCATACTATAGTATGTCGTTTTTAACGATTTCGGAGGATTAAAAAAAAAGGTGAAAATCACGCAAAAGCGAAAGGCTATAGTCCATGGTGTCGGAGGGCATACTATAGTCCATGGTGTCGGAGAGCATACTATAGTATGTCGTTTTTAACGATTTCGGAGGATTTAAAAAAAAAGGTGAAAATCACGCAAAAGCAAAAGGCTATAGTCCATGGTGTCAGGGGGCATACTATATAGTATGTCGTTTTTCACGATTTCGGAGGATTAAAAAAAAAGGTGAAAATCACGCAAAAGCGAAAGGCTATAGTCCATGGTGTCGGAGGGCATACTATAGTATGTCGTTTTTCACGATTTCGGAGGATTTGAAAAAAAGGTGAAAATCACGCAAAAGCGAAAGGCTATAGTCCATGGTGTCGGAGGGCATACTATAGTATGTCGTTTTTAACGATTTCGGAGGATTTAAAAAAAAAGTGAAAATCACGCAAAAGCGAAAGGCTATAGTCCATGGTCTCGGACCGCATACTAGTATGTCGTTTTTCACGATTTCGGAGGATTTAAAAAAAAAAGGTGAAAATCACGCAAAAGCGAAAGGCTATAGTCCATGGTGTCGGAGGGCATACTATAGTATGTCGTTTTTCACGATTTCGGAGGATTAAAAAAAAAGGTGAAAATCACGCAAAAGCGAAAGGCTATAGTCCATGGTGTCGGAGGGCATACTATAGTATGTCGTTTTTCACGATTTCGGAGGATTTGAAAAAAAGGTGAAAATCACGCAAAAGCGAAAGGCTATAGTCCATGGTGTCGGAGGGCATACTATAGTATGTCGTTTTTCACGATTTCGGAGGATTAAAAAAAAAAGGTGAAAATCACGCAAAAGCGAAAGGCTATAGTCCATGGTGTCGGAGGGCATACTATAGTATGTCGTTTTTCACGATTTCGGAGGATTTAAAAAAAAAAGGTGAAAATCACGCAAAAGCGAAAGGCTATAGTCCATGGTGTCGGAGGGCATACTATAGTATGTGGTTTTTCACGATTTCGGAGGATTTAAAAAAAAAGGTGAAAATCACGCAAAAGCGAAAGGCTATCGTCCATGGTGTCGGAGGGCATACTATTGTATGTCGTTTTTCACGATTTCGGAGGATTTGAAAAAAAGGTGAAAATCACGCAAAAGCGAAAGGCTATAGTCCATGGTGTCGGAGGGCATACTATAGTATGTCGTTTTTAACGATTTCGGAGGATTTAAAAAAAAAGGTGAAAATCACGCAAAAGCAAAAGGCTATAGTCCATGGTGTCGGAGGGCATACTATAGTATGTCGTTTTTCACGATTTCGGAGGATTAAAAAAAAAGGTGAAAATCACGCAAAAGCGAAAGGCTATAGTCCATGGTGTCGGAGGGCATACTATAGTATGTCGTTTTTCACGATTTCGGAGGATTTGAAAAAAAGGTGAAAATCACGCAAAAGCGAAAGGCTATAGTCCATGGTGTGGGAGGGCATACTATAGTATGTCGTTTTTCACGATTTCGGAGGATTTAAAAAAAAAGGTGAAAATCACGCAAAAGCGAAAGGCTATAGTCCATGTTGTCGGAGGGCATACTATAGTATGTCGTTTTTCACGATTTCGGAGGATTTGAAAAAAAGGTGAAAATCACGCAAAAGCGAAAGGCTATAGTCCATGGTGTCGGAGGGCATACTATAGTATGTCGTTTTTCACGATTTCGGAGGATTAAAAAAAAAGGTGAAAATCACGCAAAAGCGAAAGGCTATAGTCCATGGTGTCGGAGGGCATACTATAGTATGTCGTTTTTCACGATTTCGGAGGATTTAAAAAAAAAAAGGTGAAAATCACGCAAAAGCGAAAGGCTATAGTCCATGGTCTCGGACCGCATACTAGTATGTCGTTTTTCACGATTTTGGAGGATTTTAAAAAAAAAGGTGAAAATCACGCAAAAGCGAAAGGCTATAGTCCATGGTGTCGGAGGGCATACTATAGTATGTCGTTTTTCACGATTTCGGAGGATTTAAAAAAAAAATGTGAAAATCACGCAAAAGCGAAAGGCTATAGTCCATGGTGTCGGAGGGCATACTATAGTATGTGGTTTTTCACGATTTTGGAGGATTTAAAAAAAAAGGTGAAAATCACGCAAAAGCGAAAGGCTATAGTCCATGGTGTCGGAGGGCATACTATAGTATGTCGTTTTTCACGATTTCGGAGGATTTGAAAAAAAGGTGAAAATCACGCGAAAGCAAAAGGCTATAGTCCATGGTGTCGGAGGGCATACTATAGTATGTCGTTTTTCCACGATTTCGGAGGATTAAAAAAAAAGGTGAAAATCACGCAAAAGCGAAAGGCTATAGTCCATGGTGTCGGAGGGCATACTATAGTATGTCGTTTTTCACGATTTCGGAGGATTTGAAAAAAAGGTGAAAATCACGCAAAAGCGAAAGGCTATATAGTCCATGGTGTCGGAGGGCATACTATAGTATGTCGTTTTTCACGATTTCGGAGGATTTAAAAAAAAAGGTGAAAATCACGCAAAAGCGAAAGGCTATAGTCCATGGTCTCGGACCGCATACTAGTATGTCGTTTTTCACGATTTCGGAGGATTTTAAAAAAAAAGGTGAAAATCACGCAAAAGCGAAAGGCGTGTCGGAGGGCATACTATAGTATGTCGTTTTTCACGATTTCGGAGGATTAAAAAAAAAGGTGAAAATCACGCAAAAGCGAAAGGCTATAGTCCATGGTGTCGGAGGGCATACTATAGTATGTCGTTTTTCACGATTTCGGAGGATTTGAAAAAAAGGTGAAAATCACGCAAAAGCGAAAGGCTATAGTCCATGGTGTCGGAGGGCATACTATAGTATGTCGTTTTTCACGATTTCGGAGGATTAAAAAAAAAGGTGAAAATCACGCAAAAGCGAAAGGCTATAGTCCATGGTGTCGGAGGGCATACTATAGTATGTCGTTTTTCACGATTTCGGAGGATTTGAAAAAAAGGTGAAAATCACGCAAAAGCGAAAGGCTATAGTCCATGGTGTCGGAGGGCATACTATAGTATGTCGTTTTTCACGATTTCGGAGGATTTGAAAAAAAGGTGAAAATCACGCAAAAGCGAAAGGCTATAGTCCATGGTGTCGGAGGGCATACTATAGTATGTCGTTTTTCACGATTTCGGAGGATTTGAAAAAAAGGTGAAAATCACGCAAAAGCGAAAGGCTATAGTCCATGGTGTCGGAGGGCATACTATAGTATGTCGTTTTTCACGATTTCGGAGGATTTAAAAAAAAAGGTGAAAATCACGCAAAAGCGAAAGGCTATAGTCCATGGTGTCGGAGGGCATACTATAGTATGTCGTTTTTAACGATTTCGGAGGATTTAAAAAAAAAGGTGAAAATCACGCGAAAGCAAAAGGCTATAGTCCATGGTGTCGGAGGGCATACTATAGTATGTCGTTTTTCACGATTTCGGAGGATTAAAAAAAAAGGTGAAAATCACGCAAAAGCGAAAGGCTATAGTCCATGGTGTCGGAGGGCATACTATAGTATGTCGTTTTTCACGATTTCGGAGGATTTGAAAAAAAGGTGAAAATCATGCAAAAGCGAAAGGCTATAGTCCATGGTGTCGGAGGGCATACTATAGTATGTCGTTTTTCACGATTTCGGAGGATTTTTAAAAAAAAGGTGAAAATCACGCAAAAGCGAAAGGCTATAGTCCATGGTCTCGGACCGCATACTAGTATGTCGTTTTTCACGATTTCGGAGGATTTAAAAAAAAAAGGTGAAAATCACGCAAAAGCGAAAGGCGTGTCGGAGGGCATACTATAGTATGTCGTTTTTCACGATTTCGGAGGATTAAAAAAAAAGGTGAAAATCACGCAAAAGCGAAAGGCTATAGTCCATGGTGTCGGAGGGCATACTATAGTATGTCGTTTTTCACGATTTCGGAGGATTTGAAAAAAAGGTGAAAATCACGCAAAAGCGAAAGGCTATAGTCCATGGTGTCGGAGGGCATACTATAGTATGTCGTTTTCACGATTTCGGAGGATTTAAAAAAAAAGGTGAAAATCACGCAAAAGCGAAAGGCTATAGTCCATGGTGTCGGAGGGCATACTATAGTATGTCGTTTTTCACAATTTCGGAGGATTTGAAAAAAAGGTGAAAATCACGCAAAAGCGAAAGGCTATAGTCCATGGTGTCGGAGGGCATACTATAGTATGTCGTTTTTCACGATTTCGGAGGATTTAAAAAAAAAGGTGAAAATCACGCAAAAGCGAAAGGCTATAGTCCATGGTGTCGGAGGGCATACTATAGTATGTCGTTTTTCACGATTTCGGAGGATTTGAAAAAAAGGTGAAAATCACGCAAAAGCGAAAGGCTATAGTCCATGGTGTCGGAGGGCATACTATAGTATGTCGTTTTTCACGATTTCGGAGGATTTGAAAAAAAGGTGAAAATCACGCAAAAGCGAAAGGCTATAGTCCATGGTGTCGGAGGGCATACTATAGTATGTCGTTTTTCACGATTTCGGAGGATTTGAAAAAAAGGTGAAAATCACGCAAAAGCGAAAGGCTATAGTCCATGGTGTCGGAGGGCATACTATAGTATGTGGTTTTTCACGATTTTGGAGGATTTAAAAAAAAAGGTGAAAATCACGCAAAAGCGAAAGGCTATAGTCCATGGTGTCGGAGGGCATACTATAGTATGTCGTTTTTCACGATTTCGGAGGATTTGAAAAAAAGGTGAAAATCACGCAAAAGCGAAAGGCGTGTCGGAGGGCATACTATAGTATGTCGTTTTTCACGATTTCGGAGGATTAAAAAAAAAGGTGAAAATCACGCAAAAGCGAAAGGCTATAGTCCATGGTGTCGGAGGGCATACTATAGTATGTCGTTTTTCACGATTTCGGAGGATTTGAAAAAAAGGTGAAAATCACGCAAAAGCGAAAGGCTATAGCCCATGGTGTCGGAGGGCATACTATAGTATGTCGTTTTTCACGATTTCGGAGGATTTAAAAAAAAAGGTGAAAATCACGCAAAAGCGAAAGGCTATAGTCCATGGTGTCGGAGGGCATACTATAGTATGTCGTTTTTCACAATTTCGGAGGATTTGAAAAAAAGGTGAAAATCACGCAAAAGCGAAAGGCTATAGTCCATGGTGTCGGAGGGCATACTATAGTATGTCGTTTTTCACGATTTCGGAGGATTTAAAAAAAAAAGGTGAAAATCACGCAAAAGCGAAAGGCTATAGTCCATGGTGTCGGAGGGCATACTATAGTATGTCGTTTTTCACGATTTCGGAGGATTTGAAAAAAAGGTGAAAATCACGCAAAAGCGAAAGGCTATAGTCCATGGTGTCGGAGGGCATACTATAGTATGTCGTTTTTCACGATTTCGGAGGATTTGAAAAAAAGGTGAAAATCACGCAAAAGCGAAAGGCTATAGTCCATGGTGTCGGAGGGCATACTATAGTATGTCGTTTTTCACGATTTCGGAGGATTTGAAAAAAAGGTGAAAATCACGCAAAAGCGAAAGGCTATAGTCCATGGTGTCGGAGGGCATACTATAGTATGTGGTTTTTCACGATTTTGGAGGATTTAAAAAAAAAGGTGAAAATCACGCAAAAGCGAAAGGCTATAGTCCATGGTGTCGGAGGGCATACTATAGTATGTCGTTTTTCACGATTTCGGAGGATTTGAAAAAAAGGTGAAAATCACGCAAAAGCGAAAGGCTATAGTCCATGGTGTCGGAGAGCATACTATAGTATGTCGTTTTTAACGATTTCGGAGGATTTAAAAAAAAGGTGAAAATCACGCGAAAGCAAAAGGCTATAGTCCATGGTGTCGGAGGGCATACTATAGTATGTCGTTTTTCACGATTTCGGAGGATTAAAAAAAAAGGTGAAAATCACGCAAAAGCGAAAGGCTATAGTCCATGGTGTCGGAGGGCATACTATAGTATGTCGTTTTTCACGATTTCGGAGGATTTGAAAAAAAGGTGAAAATCACGCAAAAGCGAAAGGCTATAGTCCATGGTGTCGGAGGGCATACTATAGTATGTCGTTTTTCACGATTTCGGAGGATTTAAAAAAAAAGGTGAAAATCACGCAAAAGCGAAAGGCTATAGTCCATGGTCTCGGACCGCATACTAGTATGTCGTTTTTCACGATTTCGGAGGATTTAAAAAAAAAAGGTGAAAATCACGCAAAAGCGAAAGGCGTGTCGGAGGGCATACTATAGTATGTCGTTTTTCACGATTTCGGAGGATTAAAAAAAAAGGTGAAAATCACGCAAAAGCGAAAGGCTATAGTCCATGGTGTCGGAGGGCATACTATAGTATGTCGTTTTTCACGATTTCGGAGGATTTGAAAAAAAGGTGAAAATCACGCAAAAGCGAAAGGCTATAGTCCATGGTGTCGGAGGGCATACTATAGTATCTCGTTTTTCACGATTTCGGAGGATTTAAAAAAAAAGGTGAAAATCACGCAAAAGCGAAAGGCTATAGTCCATGGTGTCGGAGGGCATACTATAGTATGTCGTTTTTCACGATTTCGGAGGATTTGAAAAAAAGGTGAAAATCACGCAAAAGCGAAAGGCTATAGTCCATGGTGTCGGAGGGCATACTATAGTATGTCGTTTTTCACGATTTCGGAGGATTTGAAAAAAAGGTGAAAATCACGCAAAAGCGAAAGGCTATAGTCCATGGTGTCGGAGGGCATACTATAGTATGTCGTTTTTCACGATTTCGGAGGATTAAAAAAAAAGGTGAAAATCACGCAAAAGCGAAAGGCTATAGTCCATGGTGTCGGAGGGCATACTATAGTATGTCGTTTTTCACGATTTCGGAGGATTTAAAAAAAAAGGTGAAAATCACGCAAAAGCGAAAGGCTATAGTCCATGGTCTCGGACCGCATACTAGTATGTCGTTTTTCACGATTTCTGAGGATTTAAAAAAAAAGGTGAAAATCACGCAAAAGCGAAAGGCTATAGTCCATGGTCTCGGACCGCATACTAGTATGTCGTTTTTCACGATTTTGGAGGATTTTAAAAAAAAAAGGTGAAAATCACGCAAAAGCGAAAGGCTATAGTCCATGGTGTCGGAGGGCATACTATAGTATGTCGTTTTTCACGATTTCGGAGGATTTGAAAAAAATGTGAAAATCACGCAAAAGCGAAAGGCTATAGTCCATGGTGTCGGAGAGCATACTATAGTATGTCGTTTTTAACGATTTCGGAGGATTAAAAAAAAAGGTGAAAATCACGCAAAAGCGAAAGGCTATAGTCCATGGTGTCGGAGGGCATACTATAGTATGTCGTTTTTCACGATTTCGGAGGATTTGAAAAAAATGTGAAAATCACGGAAAAGCGAAAGGCTATAGTCCATGGTGTCGGAGAGCATACTATAGTATGTCGTTTTTAACGATTTCGGAGGATTAAAAAAAAAGGTGAAAATCACGCAAAAGCGAAAGGCTATAGTCCATGGTGTCGGAGGGCATACTATAGTATGTCGTTTTTCACGATTTCGGAGGATTTGAAAAAAAGGTGAAAATCACGCAAAAGCGAAAGGCTATAGTCCATGGTGTCGGAGGGCATACTATAGTATGTCGTTTTTCACGATTTCGGAGGATTTAAAAAAAAAGGTGAAAATCACGCAAAAGCGAAAGGCTATAGTCCATGGTCTCGGACCGCATACTAGTATGTCGTTTTTCACGATTTTGGAGGATTTAAAAAAAAAAGGTGAAAATCACGCAAAAGCGAAAGGCTATAGTCCATGGTGTCGGAGGGCATACTATAGTATGTCGTTTTTCACGATTTCGGAGGATTAAAAAAAAAGGTGAAAATCACGCAAAAGCGAAAGGCTATATAGTCCATGGTGTCGGAGGGCATACTATAGTATGTCGTTTTTCACGATTTCGGAGGATTTGAAAAAAAGGTGAAAATCACGCAAAAGCGAAAGGCTATAGTCCATGGTGTCGGAGGGCATACTATAGTATGTCGTTTTTCACGATTTCGGAGGATTTTAAAAAAAAAGGTGAAAATCACGCAAAAGCGAAAGGCTATAGTCCATGGTGTCGGAGGGCATACTATAGTATGTCGTTTTTCACGATTTCGGAGGATTTAAAAAAAAAAGGTGAAAATCACGCAAAAGCGAAAGGCTATAGTCCATGGTGTCGGAGGGCATACTATAGTATGTGGTTTTTCACGATTTCGGAGGATTTAAAAAAAAAGGTGAAAATCACGCAAAAGCGAAAGGCTATCGTCCATGGTGTCGGAGGGCATACTATTGTATGTCGTTTTTCACGATTTCGGAGGATTTGAAAAAAAGGTGAAAATCACGCAAAAGCGAAAGGCTATAGTCCATGGTGTCGGAGAGCATACTATAGTATGTCGTTTTTAACGATTTCGGAGGATTTAAAAAAAAAAGGTGAAAATCACGCAAAAGCAAAAGGCTATAGTCCATGGTGTCGGAGGGCATACTATAGTATGTCGTTTTTCACGATTTCGGAGGATTAAAAAAAAAGGTGAAAATCACGCAAAAGCGAAAGGCTATAGTCCATGGTGTCGGAGGGCATACTATAGTATGTCGTTTTTCACGATTTCGGAGGATTTGAAAAAAAGGTGAAAATCACGCAAAAGCGAAAGGCTATAGTCCATGGTGTGGGAGGGCATACTATAGTATGTCGTTTTTCACGATTTCGGAGGATTTAAAAAAAAAGGTGAAAATCACGCAAAAGCGAAAGGCTATAGTCCATGTTGTCGGAGGGCATACTATAGTATGTCGTTTTTCACGATTTCGGAGGATTTGAAAAAAAGGTGAAAATCACGCAAAAGCGAAAGGCTATAGTCCATGGTGTCGGAGGGCATACTATAGTATGTCGTTTTTCACGATTTCGGAGGATTTGAAAAAAAGGTGAAAATCACGCAAAAGCGAAAGGCTATAGTCCATGGTGTCGGAGGGCATACTATAGTATGTCGTTTTTCACGATTTCGGAGGATTAAAAAAAAAGGTGAAAATCACGCAAAAGCGAAAGGCTATAGTCCATGGTGTCGGAGGGCATACTATAGTATGTCGTTTTTCACGATTTCGGAGGATTTAAAAAAAAAAGGTGAAAATCACGCAAAAGCGAAAGGCTATAGTCCATGGTCTCGGACCGCATACTAGTATGTCGTTTTTCACGATTTTGGAGGATTTTAAAAAAAAAGTGAAAATCACGCAAAAGCGAAAGGCTATAGTCCATGGTGTCGGAGGGCATACTATAGTATGTCGTTTTTCACGATTTCGGAGGATTTAAAAAAAAAGGTGAAAATCACGCAAAAGCGAAAGGCTATAGTCCATGGTGTCGGAGAGCATACTATAGTATGTCGTTTTTAACGATTTCGGAGGATTTAAAAAAAAGGTGAAAATCACGCGAAAGCAATAGGCTATAGTCCATGGTGTCGGAGGGCATACTATAGTATGTCGTTTTTCCACGATTTCGGAGGATTAAAAAAAAAGGTGAAAATCACGCAAAAGCGAAAGGCGTGTCGGAGGGCATACTATAGTATGTCGTTTTTCACGATTTCGGAGGATTAAAAAAAAAGGTGAAAATCACGCAAAAGCGAAAGGCTATAGTCCATGGTGTCGGAGGGCATACTATAGTATGTCGTTTTTCACGATTTCGGAGGATTTGAAAAAAAGGTGAAAATCACGCAAAAGCGAAAGGCTATAGTCCATGGTGTCGGAGGGCATACTATAGTATGTCGTTTTTCACGATTTCGGAGGATTAAAAAAAAAGGTGAAAATCACGCAAAAGCGAAAGGCTATAGTCCATGGTGTCGGAGGGCATACTATAGTATGTCGTTTTTCACGATTTCGGAGGATTTGAAAAAAAGGTGAAAATCACGCAAAAGCGAAAGGCTATAGTCCATGGTGTCGGAGGGCATACTATAGTATGTCGTTTTTCACGATTTCGGAGGATTAGAAAAAAAGGTGAAAATCACGCAAAAGCGAAAGGCTATAGTCCATGGTGTCGGAGGGCATACTATAGTATGTCGTTTTTCACGATTTCGGAGGATTTGAAAAAAAGGTGAAAATCACGCAAAAGCGAAAGGCTATAGTCCATGGTGTCGGAGGGCATACTATAGTATGTCGTTTTTCACGATTTCGGAGGATTAAAAAAAAAGGTGAAAATCACGCAAAAGCGAAAGGCTATAGTCCATGGTGTCGGAGGGCATACTATAGTATGTCGTTTTTCACGATTTCGGAGGATTTGAAAAAAAGGTGAAAATCACGCAAAAGCGAAAGGCTATAGTCCATGGTGTCGGAGGGCATACTATAGTATGTCGTTTTTCACGATTTCGGAGGATTAGAAAAAAAGGTGAAAATCACGCAAAAGCGAAAGGCTATAGTCCATGGTGTCGGAGGGCATACTATAGTATGTCGTTTTTCACGATTTCGGAGGATTTGAAAAAAAGGTGAAAATCACGCAAAAGCGAAAGGCTATAGTCCATGGTGTCGGAGGGCATACTATAGTATGTCGTTTTTCACGATTTCGGAGGATTTGAAAAAAAGGTGAAAATCACACAAAAGCGAAAGGCTATAGTCCATGGTGTCGGAGGGCATACTATAGTATGTCGTTTTTCACGATTTCGGAGGATTAAAAAAAAAGGTGAAAATCACGCAAAAGGGAAAGGCTATAGTCCATGGTGTCGGAGGGCATACTATAGTATGTCGTTTTTCACGATTTCGGAGGATTTGAAAAAAAGGTGAAAATCACGCAAAAGCGAAAGGCTATAGTCCATGGTGTCGGAGAGCATACTATAGTATGTCGTTTTTAACGATTTCGGAGGATTTAAAAAAAAAGGTGAAAATCACGCAAAAGCAAAAGGCTATAGTCCATGGTGTCAGGGGGCATACTATATAGTATGTCGTTTTTCACGATTTCGGAGGATTAAAAAAAAAGGTGAAAATCACGCAAAAGCGAAAGGCTATAGTCCATGGTGTCGGAGGGCATACTATAGTATGTCGTTTTTCACGATTTCGGAGGATTTGAAAAAAAGGTGAAAATCACGCAAAAGCGAAAGGCTATAGTCCATGGTGTCGGAGGGCATACTATAGTATGTCGTTTTTCACGATTTCGGAGGATTTAAAAAAAAAAGGTGAAAATCACGCAAAAGCGAAAGGCTATAGTCCATGGTGTCGGAGGGCATACTATAGTATGTCGTTTTTCACGATTTCGGAGGATTAAAAAAAAAGGTGAAAATCACGCAAAAGCGAAAGGCTATAGTCCATGGTGTCGGAGGGCATACTATAGTATGTCGTTTTTCACGATTTCGGAGGATTTGAAAAAAAGGTGAAAATCACGCAAAAGCGAAAGGCTATAGTCCATGGTGTCGGAGGGCATACTATAGTATGTCGTTTTTCACGATTTCGGAGGATTTAAAAAAAAAGGTGAAAATCACGCAAAAGCGAAAGGCTATAGTCCATGGTGTCGGAGGGCATACTATAGTATGTCGTTTTTCACGATTTCGGAGGATTTTAAAAAAAAAGGTGAAAATCACGCAAAAGCGAAAGGCTATCGTCCATGGTGTCGGAGGGCATACTATTGTATGTCGTTTTTCACGATTTCGGAGGATTTGAAAAAAAGGTGAAAATCACGCAAAAGCGAAAGGCTATAGTCCATGGTGTCGGAGAGCATACAATAGTATGTCGTTTTTAACGATTTCGGAGGATTTAAAAAAAAAGGTGAAAATCACGCAAAAGCAAAAGGCTATAGTCCATGGTGTCGGAGGGCATACTATAGTATGTCGTTTTTCACGATTTCGGAGGATTAAAAAAAAAGGTGAAAATCACGCAAAAGCGAAAGGCTATAGTCCATGGTGTCGGAGGGCATACTATAGTATGTCGTTTTTCACGATTTCGGAGGATTTGAAAAAAAGGTGAAAATCACGCAAAAGCGAAAGGCTATAGTCCATGGTGTCGGAGGGCATACTATAGTATGTCGTTTTTCACGATTTCGGAGGATTTAAAAAAAAAAGGTGAAAATCACGCAAAAGCGAAAGGCTATAGTCCATGGTGTCGGAGGGCATACTATAGTATGTCGTTTTTCACGATTTCGGAGGATTAAAAAAAAAGGTGAAAATCACGCAAAAGCGAAAGGCTATAGTCCATGGTGTCGGAGGGCATACTATAGTATGTCGTTTTTCACGATTTCGGAGGATTTGAAAAAAAGGTGAAAATCACGCAAAAGCGAAAGGCTATAGTCCATGGTGTCGGAGGGCATACTATAGTATGTCGTTTTTCACGATTTCGGAGGATTTAAAAAAAAAAGGTGAAAATCACGCAAAAGCGAAAGGCTATAGTCCATGGTGTCGGAGGGCATACTATAGTATGTCGTTTTTCACGATTTCGGAGGATTTTAAAAAAAAAAGGTGAAAATCACGCAAAAGCGAAAGGCTATAGTCCATGGTGTCGGAGGGCATACTATAGTATGTGGTTTTTCACGATTTCGGAGGATTTAAAAAAAAAGGTGAAAATCACGCAAAAGCGAAAGGCTATCGTCCATGGTGTCGGAGGGCATACTATTGTATGTCGTTTTTCACGATTTCGGAGGATTTGAAAAAAAGGTGAAAATCACGCAAAAGCGAAAGGCTATAGTCCATGGTGTCGGAGAGCATACTATAGTATGTCGTTTTTAACGATTTCGGAGGATTTAAAAAAAAAGGTGAAAATCACGCAAAAGCAAAAGGCTATAGTCCATGGTGTCGGAGGGCATACTATAGTATGTCGTTTTTCACGATTTCGGAGGATTAAAAAAAAAGGTGAAAATCACGCAAAAGCAAAAGGCTATAGTCCATGGTGTCGGAGGGCATACTATAGTATGTCGTTTTTCACGATTTCGGAGGATTTGAAAAAAAGGTGAAAATCACGCAAAAGCGAAAGGCTATAGTCCATGGTGTGGGAGGGCATACTATAGTATGTCGTTTTTCACGATTTCGGAGGATTTAAAAAAAAAGGTGAAAATCACGCAAAAGCGAAAGGCTATAGTCCATGTTGTCGGAGGGCATACTATAGTATGTCGTTTTTCACGATTTCGGAGGATTTGAAAAAAAGGTGAAAATCACGCAAAAGCGAAAGGCTATAGTCCATGGTGTCGGAGGGCATACTATAGTATGTCGTTTTTCACGATTTCGGAGGATTTGAAAAAAAGGTGAAAATCACGCAAAAGCGAAAGGCTATAGTCCATGGTGTCGGAGGGCATACTATAGTATGTCGTTTTTCACGATTTCGGAGGATTAAAAAAAAAGGTGAAAATCACGCAAAAGCGAAAGGCTATAGTCCATGGTGTCGGAGGGCATACTATAGTATGTCGTTTTTCACGATTTCGGAGGATTTAAAAAAAAAAGGTGAAAATCACGCAAAAGCGAAAGGCTATAGTCCATGGTCTCGGACCGCATACTAGTATGTCGTTTTTCACGATTTTGGAGGATTTTAAAAAAAAAGGTGAAAATCACGCAAAAGCGAAAGGCTATAGTCCATGGTGTCGGAGGGCATACTATAGTATGTCGTTTTTCACGATTTCGGAGGATTTAAAAAAAAAGGTGAAAATCACGCAAAAGCAAAAGGCTATAGTCCATGGTGTCGGAGGGCATACTATAGTATGTCGTTTTTCACGATTTCGGAGGATTAAAAAAAAAGGTGAAAATCACGCAAAAGCGAAAGGCTATAGTCCATGGTGTCGGAGGGCATACTATAGTATGTCGTTTTTCACGATTTCGGAGGATTTGAAAAAAAGGTGAAAATCACGCAAAAGCGAAAGGCTATAGTCCATGGTGTGGGAGGGCATACTATAGTATGTCGTTTTTCACGATTTCGGAGGATTTAAAAAAAAAAGGTGAAAATCACGCAAAAGCGAAAGGCTATAGTCCATGTTGTCGGAGGGCATACTATAGTATGTCGTTTTTCACGATTTCGGAGGATTTGAAAAAAAGGTGAAAATCACGCAAAAGCGAAAGGCTATAGTCCATGGTGTCGGAGGGCATACTATAGTATGTCGTTTTTCACGATTTCGGAGGATTTGAAAAAAAGGTGAAAATCACGCAAAAGCGAAAGGCTATAGTCCATGGTCTCGGACCGCATACTAGTATGTCGTTTTTCACGATTTTGGAGGATTTTTTAAAAAAAAGGTGAAAATCACGCAAAAGCGAAAGGCTATAGTCCATGGTGTCGGAGGGCATACTATAGTATGTCGTTTTTCACGATTTCGGAGGATTTAAAAAAAAAAGGTGAAAATCACGCAAAAGCGAAAGGCTATAGTCCATGGTGTGGGAGGGCATACTATAGTATGTCGTTTTTCACGATTTCGGAGGATTTAAAAAAAAAAGGTGAAAATCACGCAAAAGCGAAAGGCTATAGTCCATGTTGTCGGAGGGCATACTATAGTATGTCGTTTTTCACGATTTCGGAGGATTTGAAAAAAAGGTGAAAATCACGCAAAAGCGAAAGGCTATAGTCCATGGTGTCGGAGGGCATACTATAGTATGTCGTTTTTCACGATTTCGGAGGATTTGAAAAAAAGGTGAAAATCACGCAAAAGCGAAAGGCTATAGTCCATGGTCTCGGACCGCATACTAGTATGTCGTTTTTCACGATTTTGGAGGATTTTTAAAAAAAAAGGTGAAAATCACGCAAAAGCGAAAGGCTATAGTCCATGGTGTCGGAGGGCATACTATAGTATGTCGTTTTTCACGATTTCGGAGGATTTAAAAAAAAAAGGTGAAAATCACGCAAAAGCGAAAGGCTATAGTCCATGGTGTCGGAGGGCATACTATAGTATGTCGTTTTTAACGATTTCGGAGGATTTGAAAAAAAGGTGAAAATCACGCAAAAGCGAAAGGCTATAGTCCATGGTGTGGGAGGGCATACTATAGTATGTCGTTTTTCACGATTTCGGAGGATTTAAAAAAAAAAGGTGAAAATCACGCAAAAGCGAAAGGCTATAGTCCATGTTGTCGGAGGGCATACTATAGTATGTCGTTTTTCACGATTTCGGAGGATTTGAAAAAAAGGTGAAAATCACGCAAAAGCGAAAGGCTATAGTCCATGGTGTCGGAGGGCATACTATAGTATGTCGTTTTTCACGATTTCGGAGGATTTGAAAAAAAGGTGAAAATCACGCAAAAGCGAAAGGCTATAGTCCATGGTCTCGGACCGCATACTAGTATGTCGTTTTTCACGATTTTGGAGGATTTTTAAAAAAAAAGGTGAAAATCACGCAAAAGCGAAAGGCTATAGTCCATGGTGTCGGAGGGCATACTATAGTATGTCGTTTTTCACGATTTCGGAGGATTTAAAAAAAAAAGGTGAAAATCACGCAAAAGCGAAAGGCTATAGTCCATGGTGTCGGAGGGCATACTATAGTATGTGGTTTTTCACGATTTTGGAGGATTTTAAAAAAAAAGGTGAAAATCACGCAAAAGCGAAAGGCTATAGTCCATGGTGTCGGAGGGCATACTATAGTATGTCGTTTTTCACGATTTCGGAGGATTTGAAAAAAAGGTGAAAATCACGCAAAAGCGAAAGGCTATAGTCCATGGTGTGGGAGGGCATACTATAGTATGTCGTTTTTCACGATTTCGGAGGATTTAAAAAAAAAGGTGAAAATCACGCAAAAGCGAAAGGCTATAGTCCATGTTGTCGGAGGGCATACTATAGTATGTCGTTTTTCACGATTTCGGAGGATTTGAAAAAAAGGTGAAAATCACGCAAAAGCGAAAGGCTATAGTCCATGGTGTCGGAGGGCATACTATAGTATGTCGTTTTTCACGATTTCGGAGGATTAAAAAAAAAGGTGAAAATCACGCAAAAGCGAAAGGCTATAGTCCATGGTGTCGGAGGGCATACTATAGTATGTCGTTTTTCACGATTTCGGAGGATTTAAAAAAAAAAAGGTGAAAATCACGCAAAAGCGAAAGGCTATAGTCCATGGTCTCGGACCGCATACTAGTATGTCGTTTTTCACGATTTTGGAGGATTTTTAAAAAAAAGGTGAAAATCACGCAAAAGCGAAAGGCTATAGTCCATGGTGTCGGAGGGCATACTATAGTATGTCGTTTTTCACGATTTCGGAGGATTTAAAAAAAAAAGGTGAAAATCACGCAAAAGCGAAAGGCTATAGTCCATGGTGTCGGAGGGCATACTATAGTATGTGGTTTTTCACGATTTTGGAGGATTTAAAAAAAAAGGTGAAAATCACGCAAAAGCGAAAGGCTATAGTCCATGGTGTCGGAGGGCATACTATAGTATGTCGTTTTTCACGATTTCGGAGGATTTGAAAAAAAGGTGAAAATCACGCAAAAGCGAAAGGCTATAGTCCATGGTGTCGGAGGGCATACTATAGTATGTCGTTTTTCACGATTTCGGAGGATTAAAAAAAAAGGTGAAAATCACGCAAAAGCGAAAGGCTATAGTCCATGGTGTCGGAGGGCATACTATAGTATGTCGTTTTTCACGATTTCGGAGGATTTGAAAAAAAGGTGAAAATCACGCAAAAGCGAAAGGCTATAGTCCATGGTCTCGGACCGCATACTATAGTATGTCGTTTTTCACGATTTCGGAGGATTTTAAAAAAAAAGGTGAAAATCACGCAAAAGCGAAAGGCTATAGTCCATGGTGTCGGAGGGCATACTATAGTATGTCGTTTTTCACGATTTCGGAGGATTTGAAAAAAAGGTGAAAATCACGCAAAAGCGAAAGGCTATAGTCCATGGTGTCGGAGGGCATACTATAGTATGTCGTTTTTCACGATTTCGGAGGATTAAAAAAAAAGGTGAAAATCACGCAAAAGCGAAAGGCTATAGTCCATGGTGTCGGAGGGCATACTATAGTATGTCGTTTTTCACGATTTCGGAGGATTTGAAAAAAAGGTGAAAATCACGCAAAAGCGAAAGGCTATAGTCCATGGTGTCGGAGGGCATACTATAGTATGTCGTTTTTCACGATTTCGGAGGATTTGAAAAAAAGGTGAAAATCACGCAAAAGCGAAAGGCTATAGTCCATGGTGTCGGAGGGCATACTATAGTATGTCGTTTTTCACGATTTCGGAGGATTTGAAAAAAAGGTGAAAATCACGCAAAAGCGAAAGGCTATAGTCCATGGTGTCGGAGGGCATACTATAGTATGTCGTTTTTCACGATTTCGGAGGATTTAAAAAAAAAGGTGAAAATCACGCAAAAGCGAAAGGCTATAGTCCATGGTGTCGGAGGGCATACTATAGTATGTCGTTTTTAACGATTTCGGAGGATTTAAAAAAAAGGTGAAAATCACGCGAAAGCAAAAGGCTATAGTCCATGGTGTCGGAGGGCATACTATAGTATGTCGTTTTTCACGATTTCGGAGGATTAAAAAAAAAGGTGAAAATCACGCAAAAGCGAAAGGCTATAGTCCTTGGTGTCGGAGGGCATACTATAGTATGTCGTTTTTCACGATTTCGGAGGATTTGAAAAAAAGGTGAAAATCATGCAAAAGCGAAAGGCTATAGTCCATGGTGTCGGAGGGCATACTATAGTATGTCGTTTTTCACGATTTCGGAGGATTTTAAAAAAAAAGGTGAAAATCACGCAAAAGCGAAAGGCTATAGTCCATGGTCTCGGACCGCATACTAGTATGTCGTTTTTCACGATTTCGGAGGATTTAAAAAAAAAAGGTGAAAATCACGCAAAAGCGAAAGGCGTGTCGGAGGGCATACTATAGTATGTCGTTTTTCACGATTTCGGAGGATTAAAAAAAAAGGTGAAAATCACGCAAAAGCGAAAGGCTATAGTCCATGGTGTCGGAGGGCATACTATAGTATGTCGTTTTTCACGATTTCGGAGGATTTGAAAAAAAGGTGAAAATCACGCAAAAGCGAAAGGCTATAGTCCATGGTGTCGGAGGGCATACTATAGTATGTCGTTTTTCACGATTTCGGAGGATTTAAAAAAAAAGGTGAAAATCACGCAAAAGCGAAAGGCTATAGTCCATGGTGTCGGAGGGCATACTATAGTATGTCGTTTTTCACGATTTCGGAGGATTTGAAAAAAAGGTGAAAATCACGCAAAAGCGAAAGGCTATAGTCCATGGTGTCGGAGGGCATACTATAGTATGTCGTTTTTCACGATTTTGGAGGATTTAAAAAAAAAGGTGAAAATCACGCAAAAGCGAAAGGCGTGTCGGAGGGCATACTAGTATGTCGTTTTTCACGATTTCGGAGGATTTAAAAAAAAAAGGTGAAAATCACGCAAAAGCGAAAGGCGTGTCGGAGGGCATACTATAGTATGTCGTTTTTCACGATTTCGGAGGATTAAAAAAAAAGGTGAAAATCACGCAAAAGCGAAAGGCTATAGTCCATGGTGTCGGAGGGCATACTATAGTATGTCGTTTTTCACGATTTCGGAGGATTTGAAAAAAAGGTGAAAATCACGCAAAAGCGAAAGGCTATAGTCCATGGTGTCGGAGGGCATACTATAGTATGTCGTTTTTCACGATTTCGGAGGATTTAAAAAAAAAGGTGAAAATCACGCAAAAGCGAAAGGCTATAGTCCATGGTGTCGGAGGGCATACTATAGTATGTCGTTTTTCACGATTTCGGAGGATTTGAAAAAAAGGTGAAAATCACGCAAAAGCGAAAGGCTATAGTCCATGGTGTCGGAGGGCATACTATAGTATGTCGTTTTTCACGATTTCGGAGGATTTGAAAAAAAGGTGAAAATCACGCAAAAGCGAAAGGCTATAGTCCATGGTGTCGGAGGGCATACTATAGTATGTCGTTTTTCACGATTTCGGAGGATTTGAAAAAAAGGTGAAAATCACGCAAAAGCGAAAGGCTATAGTCCATGGTGTCGGAGGGCATACTATAGTATGTGGTTTTTCACGATTTTGGAGGATTTAAAAAAAAAGGTGAAAATCACGCAAAAGCGAAAGGCTATAGTCCATGGTGTCGGAGGGCATACTATAGTATGTCGTTTTTCACGATTTCGGAGGATTTGAAAAAAAGGTGAAAATCACGCAAAAGCGAAAGGCGTGTCGGAGGGCATACGATAGTATGTCGTTTTTCACGATTTCGGAGGATTAAAAAAAAAGGTGAAAATCACGCAAAAGCGAAAGGCTATAGTCCATGGTGTCGGAGGGCATACTATAGTATGTCGTTTTTCACGATTTCGGAGGATTTGAAAAAAAGGTGAAAATCACGCAAAAGCGAAAGGCTATAGCCCATGGTGTCGGAGGGCATACTATAGTATGTCGTTTTTCACGATTTCGGAGGATTTAAAAAAAAAGGTGAAAATCACGCAAAAGCGAAAGGCTATAGTCCATGGTGTCGGAGGGCATACTATAGTATGTCGTTTTTCACAATTTCGGAGGATTTGAAAAAAAGGTGAAAATCACGCAAAAGCGAAAGGCTATAGTCCATGGTGTCGGAGGGCATACTATAGTATGTCGTTTTTCACGATTTCGGAGGATTTAAAAAAAAAGGTGAAAATCACGCAAAAGCGAAAGGCTATAGTCCATGGTGTCGGAGGGCATACTATAGTATGTCGTTTTTCACGATTTCGGAGGATTTGAAAAAAAGGTGAAAATCACGCAAAAGCGAAAGGCTATAGTCCATGGTGTCGGAGGGCATACTATAGTATGTCGTTTTTCACGATTTCGGAGGATTTGAAAAAAAGGTGAAAATCACGCAAAAGCGAAAGGCTATAGTCCATGGTGTCGGAGGGCATACTATAGTATGTCGTTTTTCACGATTTCGGAGGATTTGAAAAAAAGGTGAAAATCACGCAAAAGCGAAAGGCTATAGTCCATGGTGTCGGAGGGCATACTATAGTATGTGGTTTTTCACGATTTTGGAGGATTTAAAAAAAAAGGTGAAAATCACGCAAAAGCGAAAGGCTATAGTCCATGGTGTCGGAGGGCATACTATAGTATGTCGTTTTTCACGATTTCGGAGGATTTGAAAAAAAGGTGAAAATCACGCAAAAGCGAAAGGCTATAGTCCATGGTGTCGGAGGGCATACTATAGTATGTCGTTTTTCACGATTTCGGAGGATTTGAAAAAAAGGTGAAAATCACGCAAAAGCGAAAGGCTATAGTCCATGGTGTCGGAGGGCATACTATAGTATGTCGTTTTTCACGATTTCGGAGGATTTGAAAAAAAGGTGAAAATCACGCAAAAGCGAAAGGCTATAGTCCATGGTGTCGGAGGGCATACTATAGTATGTCGTTTTTCACAATTTCGGAGGATTTGAAAAAAAGGTGAAAATCACGCAAAAGCGAAAGGCTATAGTCCATGGTGTCGGAGGGCATACTATAGTATGTGGTTTTTCACGATTTTGGAGGATTTAAAAAAAAAGGTGAAAATCACGCAAAAGCGAAAGGCTATAGTCCATGGTGTCGGAGGGCATACTATAGTATGTCGTTTTTCACGATTTCGGAGGATTTGAAAAAAAGGTGAAAATCACGCAAAAGCGAAAGGCGTGTCGGAGGGCATACGATAGTATGTCGTTTTTCACGATTTCGGAGGATTTGAAAAAAAGGTGAAAATCACGCAAAAGCGAAAGGCTATAGCCCATGGTGTCGGAGGGCATACTATAGTATGTCGTTTTTCACGATTTCGGAGGATTTAAAAAAAAAGGTGAAAATCACGCAAAAGCGAAAGGCTATAGTCCATGGTGTCGGAGGGCATACTATAGTATGTCGTTTTTCACAATTTCGGAGGATTTAAAAAAAAAGGTGAAAATCACGCAAAAGCGAAAGGCTATAGTCCATGGTGTCGGAGGGCATACTATAGTATGTCGTTTTTCACGATTTCGGAGGATTTGAAAAAAAGGTGAAAATCACGCAAAAGCGAAAGGCTATAGTCCATGGTGTCGGAGGGCATACTATAGTATGTCGTTTTTCACGATTTCGGAGGATTTGAAAAAAAGGTGAAAATCACGCAAAAGCGAAAGGCTATAGTCCATGGTGTCGGAGGGCATACTATAGTATGTCGTTTTTCACGATTTCGGAGGATTTGAAAAAAAGGTGAAAATCACGCAAAAGCGAAAGGCTATAGTCCATGGTGTCGGAGGGCATACTATAGTATGTGGTTTTTCACGATTTTGGAGGATTTAAAAAAAAAGGTGAAAATCACGCAAAAGCGAAAGGCTATAGTCCATGGTGTCGGAGGGCATACTATAGTATGTCGTTTTTCACGATTTCGGAGGATTTGAAAAAAAGGTGAAAATCACGCAAAAGCGAAAGGCTATAGTCCATGGTGTCGGAGAGCATACTATAGTATGTCGTTTTTAACGATTTCGGAGGATTTAAAAAAAAGGTGAAAATCACGCGAAAGCAAAAGGCTATAGTCCATGGTGTCGGAGGGCATACTATAGTATGTCGTTTTTCACGATTTCGGAGGATTAAAAAAAAAGGTGAAAATCACGCAAAAGCGAAAGGCTATAGTCCATGGTGTCGGAGGGCATACTATAGTATGTCGTTTTTCACGATTTCGGAGGATTTGAAAAAAAGGTGAAAATCACGCAAAAGCGAAAGGCTATAGTCCATGGTGTCGGAGGGCATACTATAGTATGTCGTTTTTCACGATTTCGGAGGATTTAAAAAAAAAGGTGAAAATCACGCAAAAGCGAAAGGCTATAGTCCATGGTCTCGGACCGCATACTAGTATGTCGTTTTTCACGATTTCGGAGGATTTAAAAAAAAAAGGTGAAAATCACGCAAAAGCGAAAGGCGTGTCGGAGGGCATACTATAGTATGTCGTTTTTCACGATTTCGGAGGATTAAAAAAAAAGGTGAAAATCACGCAAAAGCGAAAGGCTATAGTCCATGGTGTCGGAGGGCATACTATAGTATCTCGTTTTTCACGATTTCGGAGGATTTAAAAAAAAAGGTGAAAATCACGCAAAAGCGAAAGGCTATAGTCCATGGTGTCGGAGGGCATACTATAGTATGTCGTTTTTCACGATTTCGGAGGATTTGAAAAAAAGGTGAAAATCACGCAAAAGCGAAAGGCTATAGTCCATGGTGTCGGAGGGCATACTATAGTATGTCGTTTTTCACGATTTCGGAGGATTTGAAAAAAAGGTGAAAATCACGCAAAAGCGAAAGGCTATAGTCCATGGTCTCGGACCGCATACTAGTATGTCGTTTTTCACGATTTCTGAGGATTTAAAAAAAAAGGTGAAAATCACGCAAAAGCGAAAGGCTATAGTCCATGGTCTCGGACCGCATACTAGTATGTCGTTTTTCACGATTTCGGAGGATTAAAAAAAAAGGTGAAAATCACGCAAAAGCGAAAGGCTATAGTCCATGGTGTCGGAGGGCATACTATAGTATGTCGTTTTTCACGATTTCGGAGGATTTAAAAAAAAAGGTGAAAATCACGCAAAAGCGAAAGGCTATAGTCCATGGTCTCGGACCGCATACTAGTATGTCGTTTTTCACGATTTCTGAGGATTTAAAAAAAAAGGTGAAAATCACGCAAAAGCGAAAGGCTATAGTCCATGGTCTCGGACCGCATACTAGTATGTCGTTTTTCACGATTTTGGAGGATTTTTAAAAAAAAAGGTGAAAATCACGCAAAAGCGAAAGGCTATAGTCCATGGTGTCGGAGGGCATACTATAGTATGTCGTTTTTCACGATTTCGGAGGATTTGAAAAAAATGTGAAAATCACGCAAAAGCGAAAGGCTATAGTCCATGGTGTCGGAGAGCATACTATAGTATGTCGTTTTTAACGATTTCGGAGGATTAAAAAAAAAGGTGAAAATCACGCAAAAGCGAAAGGCTATAGTCCATGGTGTCGGAGGGCATACTATAGTATGTCGTTTTTCACGATTTCGGAGGATTTGAAAAAAATGTGAAAATCACGGAAAAGCGAAAGGCTATAGTCCATGGTGTCGGAGAGCATACTATAGTATGTCGTTTTTAACGATTTCGGAGGATTAAAAAAAAAGGTGAAAATCACGCAAAAGCGAAAGGCTATAGTCCATGGTGTCGGAGGGCATACTATAGTATGTCGTTTTTCACGATTTCGGAGGATTTGAAAAAAAGGTGAAAATCACGCAAAAGCGAAAGGCTATAGTCCATGGTGTCGGAGGGCATACTATAGTATGTCGTTTTTCACGATTTCGGAGGATTTAAAAAAAAAGGTGAAAATCACGCAAAAGCGAAAGGCTATAGTCCATGGTCTCGGACCGCATACTAGTATGTCGTTTTTCACGATTTTGGAGGATTTAAAAAAAAAAGGTGAAAATCACGCAAAAGCGAAAGGCTATAGTCCATGGTGTCGGAGGGCATACTATAGTATGTCGTTTTTCACGATTTCGGAGGATTAAAAAAAAAGGTGAAAATCACGCAAAAGCGAAAGGCTATAGTCCATGGTGTCGGAGGGCATACTATAGTATCTCGTTTTTCACGATTTCGGAGGATTTAAAAAAAAAGGTGAAAATCACGCAAAAGCGAAAGGCTATAGTCCATGGTGTCGGAGGGCATACTATAGTATGTCGTTTTTCACGATTTCGGAGGATTTGAAAAAAAGGTGAAAATCACGCAAAAGCGAAAGGCTATAGTCCATGGTGTCGGAGGGCATACTATAGTATGTCGTTTTTCACGATTTCGGAGGATTTGAAAAAAAGGTGAAAATCACGCAAAAGCGAAAGGCTATAGTCCATGGTCTCGGACCGCATACTAGTATGTCGTTTTTCACGATTTCTGAGGATTTAAAAAAAAAGGTGAAAATCACGCAAAAGCGAAAGGCTATAGTCCATGGTCTCGGACCGCATACTAGTATGTCGTTTTTCACGATTTCGGAGGATTAAAAAAAAAGGTGAAAATCACGCAAAAGCGAAAGGCTATAGTCCATGGTGTCGGAGGGCATACTATAGTATGTCGTTTTTCACGATTTCGGAGGATTTAAAAAAAAAGGTGAAAATCACGCAAAAGCGAAAGGCTATAGTCCATGGTCTCGGACCGCATACTAGTATGTCGTTTTTCACGATTTCTGAGGATTTAAAAAAAAAGGTGAAAATCACGCAAAAGCGAAAGGCTATAGTCCATGGTCTCGGACCGCATACTAGTATGTCGTTTTTCACGATTTTGGAGGATTTAAAAAAAAAAAGGTGAAAATCACGCAAAAGCGAAAGGCTATAGTCCATGGTGTCGGAGGGCATACTATAGTATGTCGTTTTTCACGATTTCGGAGGATTTGAAAAAAATGTGAAAATCACGCAAAAGCGAAAGGCTATAGTCCATGGTGTCGGAGAGCATACTATAGTATGTCGTTTTTAACGATTTCGGAGGATTAAAAAAAAAGGTGAAAATCACGCAAAAGCGAAAGGCTATAGTCCATGGTGTCGGAGGGCATACTATAGTATGTCGTTTTTCACGATTTCGGAGGATTTGAAAAAAATGTGAAAATCACGGAAAAGCGAAAGGCTATAGTCCATGGTGTCGGAGAGCATACTATAGTATGTCGTTTTTAACGATTTCGGAGGATTAAAAAAAAAGGTGAAAATCACGCAAAAGCGAAAGGCTATAGTCCATGGTGTCGGAGGGCATACTATAGTATGTCGTTTTTCACGATTTCGGAGGATTTGAAAAAAAGGTGAAAATCACGCAAAAGCGAAAGGCTATAGTCCATGGTGTCGGAGGGCATACTATAGTATGTCGTTTTTCACGATTTCGGAGGATTTAAAAAAAAAGGTGAAAATCACGCAAAAGCGAAAGGCTATAGTCCATGGTCTCGGACCGCATACTAGTATGTCGTTTTTCACGATTTTGGAGGATTTAAAAAAAAAAGGTGAAAATCACGCAAAAGCGAAAGGCTATAGTCCATGGTGTCGGAGGGCATACTATAGTATGTCGTTTTTCACGATTTCGGAGGATTAAAAAAAAAGGTGAAAATCACGCAAAAGCGAAAGGCTATAGTCCATGGTGTCGGAGGGCATACTATAGTATGTCGTTTTTCACGATTTCGGAGGATTTGAAAAAAAGGTGAAAATCACGCAAAAGCGAAAGGCTATAGTCCATGGTGTCGGAGGGCATACTATAGTATGTCGTTTTTCACGATTTCGGAGGATTTAAAAAAAAAAGGTGAAAATCACGCAAAAGCGAAAGGCTATAGTCCATGGTGTCGGAGGGCATACTATAGTATGTCGTTTTTCACGATTTCGGAGGATTTAAAAAAAAAAGGTGAAAATCACGCAAAAGCGAAAGGCTATAGTCCATGGTGTCGGAGGGCATACTATAGTATGTGGTTTTTCACGATTTCGGAGGATTTAAAAAAAAAGGTGAAAATCACGCAAAAGCGAAAGGCTATCGTCCATGGTGTCGGAGGGCATACTATTGTATGTCGTTTTTCACGATTTCGGAGGATTTGAAAAAAAGGTGAAAATCACGCAAAAGCGAAAGGCTATAGTCCATGGTGTCGGAGAGCATACTATAGTATGTCGTTTTTAACGATTTCGGAGGATTTAAAAAAAAAAGGTGAAAATCACGCAAAAGCAAAAGGCTATAGTCCATGGTGTCGGAGGGCATACTATTGTATGTCGTTTTTCACGATTTCGGAGGATTAAAAAAAAAGGTGAAAATCACGCAAAAGCGAAAGGCTATAGTCCATGGTGTCGGAGGGCATACTATAGTATGTCGTTTTTCACGATTTCGGAGGATTTGAAAAAAAGGTGAAAATCACGCAAAAGCGAAAGGCTATAGTCCATGGTGTCGGAGGGCATACTATAGTATGTCGTTTTTCACGATTTCGGAGGATTTAAAAAAAAAAGGTGAAAATCACGCAAAAGCGAAAGGCTATAGTCCATGGTGTCGGAGGGCATACTATAGTATGTCGTTTTTCACGATTTCGGAGGATTTAAAAAAAAAAGGTGAAAATCACGCAAAAGCGAAAGGCTATAGTCCATGGTGTCGGAGGGCATACTATAGTATGTGGTTTTTCACGATTTCGGAGGATTTAAAAAAAAAGGTGAAAATCACGCAAAAGCGAAAGGCTATCGTCCATGGTGTCGGAGGGCATACTATTGTATGTCGTTTTTCACGATTTCGGAGGATTTGAAAAAAAGGTGAAAATCACGCAAAAGCGAAAGGCTATAGTCCATGGTGTCGGAGAGCATACTATAGTATGTCGTTTTTAACGATTTCGGAGGATTTAAAAAAAAAAGGTGAAAATCACGCAAAAGCAAAAGGCTATAGTCCATGGTGTCGGAGGGCATACTATAGTATGTCGTTTTTCACGATTTCGGAGGATTAAAAAAAAAGGTGAAAATCACGCAAAAGCGAAAGGCTATAGTCCATGGTGTCGGAGGGCATACTATAGTATGTCGTTTTTCACGATTTCGGAGGATTTGAAAAAAAGGTGAAAATCACGCAAAAGCGAAAGGCTATAGTCCATGGTGTGGGAGGGCATACTATAGTATGTCGTTTTTCACGATTTCGGAGGATTTAAAAAAAAAGGTGAAAATCACGCAAAAGCGAAAGGCTATAGTCCATGTTGTCGGAGGGCATACTATAGTATGTCGTTTTTCACGATTTCGGAGGATTTGAAAAAAAGGTGAAAATCACGCAAAAGCGAAAGGCTATAGTCCATGGTGTCGGAGGGCATACTATAGTATGTCGTTTTTCACGATTTCGGAGGATTTGAAAAAAAGGTGAAAATCACGCAAAAGCGAAAGGCTATAGTCCATGGTGTCGGAGGGCATACTATAGTATGTCGTTTTTCACGATTTCGGAGGATTAAAAAAAAAGGTGAAAATCACGCAAAAGCGAAAGGCTATAGTCCATGGTGTCGGAGGGCATACTATAGTATGTCGTTTTTCACGATTTCGGAGGATTTAAAAAAAAAAGGTGAAAATCACGCAAAAGCGAAAGGCTATAGTCCATGGTCTCGGACCGCATACTAGTATGTCGTTTTTCACGATTTTGGAGGATTTTAAAAAAAAAGTGAAAATCACGCAAAAGCGAAAGGCTATAGTCCATGGTGTCGGAGGGCATACTATAGTATGTCGTTTTTCACGATTTCGGAGGATTTAAAAAAAAATGTGAAAATCACGCAAAAGCAAAAGGCTATAGTCCATGGTGTCGGAGGGCATACTATAGTATGTCGTTTTTCACGATTTCGGAGGATTAAAAAAAAAGGTGAAAATCACGCAAAAGCGAAAGGCTATAGTCCATGGTGTCGGAGGGCATACTATAGTATGTCGTTTTTCACGATTTCGGAGGATTTGAAAAAAAGGTGAAAATCACGCAAAAGCGAAAGGCTATAGTCCATGGTGTGGGAGGGCATACTATAGTATGTCGTTTTTCACGATTTCGGAGGATTTAAAAAAAAAAGGTGAAAATCACGCAAAAGCGAAAGGCTATAGTCCATGTTGTCGGAGGGCATACTATAGTATGTCGTTTTTCACGATTTCGGAGGATTTGAAAAAAAGGTGAAAATCACGCAAAAGCGAAAGGCTATAGTCCATGGTGTCGGAGGGCATACTATAGTATGTCGTTTTTCACGATTTCGGAGGATTTAAAAAAAAAGGTGAAAATCACGCAAAAGCGAAAGGCTATAGTCCATGGTCTCGGACCGCATACTAGTATGTCGTTTTTCACGATTTTGGAGGATTTAAAAAAAAAAGGTGAAAATCACGCAAAAGCGAAAGGCTATAGTCCATGGTGTCGGAGGGCATACTATAGTATGTCGTTTTTCACGATTTCGGAGGATTAAAAAAAAAGGTGAAAATCACGCAAAAGCGAAAGGCTATAGTCCATGGTGTCGGAGGGCATACTATAGTATGTCGTTTTTCACGATTTCGGAGGATTTGAAAAAAAGGTGAAAATCACGCAAAAGCGAAAGGCTATAGTCCATGGTGTCGGAGGGCATACTATAGTATGTCGTTTTTCACGATTTCGGAGGATTTAAAAAAAAAAGGTGAAAATCACGCAAAAGCGAAAGGCTATAGTCCATGGTGTCGGAGGGCATACTATAGTATGTCGTTTTTCACGATTTCGGAGGATTTAAAAAAAAAAGGTGAAAATCACGCAAAAGCGAAAGGCTATAGTCCATGGTGTCGGAGGGCATACTATAGTATGTGGTTTTTCACGATTTCGGAGGATTTAAAAAAAAAGGTGAAAATCACGCAAAAGCGAAAGGCTATCGTCCATGGTGTCGGAGGGCATACTATTGTATGTCGTTTTTCACGATTTCGGAGGATTTGAAAAAAAGGTGAAAATCACGCAAAAGCGAAAGGCTATAGTCCATGGTGTCGGAGAGCATACTATAGTATGTCGTTTTTAACGATTTCGGAGGATTTAAAAAAAAAAGGTGAAAATCACGCAAAAGCAAAAGGCTATAGTCCATGGTGTCGGAGGGCATACTATAGTATGTCGTTTTTCACGATTTCGGAGGATTAAAAAAAAAGGTGAAAATCACGCAAAAGCGAAAGGCTATAGTCCATGGTGTCGGAGGGCATACTATAGTATGTCGTTTTTCACGATTTCGGAGGATTTGAAAAAAAGGTGAAAATCACGCAAAAGCGAAAGGCTATAGTCCATGGTGTGGGAGGGCATACTATAGTATGTCGTTTTTCACGATTTCGGAGGATTTAAAAAAAAAGGTGAAAATCACGCAAAAGCGAAAGGCTATAGTCCATGTTGTCGGAGGGCATACTATAGTATGTCGTTTTTCACGATTTCGGAGGATTTGAAAAAAAGGTGAAAATCACGCAAAAGCGAAAGGCTATAGTCCATGGTGTCGGAGGGCATACTATAGTATGTCGTTTTTCACGATTTTGGAGGATTTAAAAAAAAAAAGGTGAAAATCACGCAAAAGCGAAAGGCTATAGTCCATGGTGTCGGAGGGCATACTATAGTATGTCGTTTTTCACGATTTCGGAGGATTTAAAAAAAAAAGTGAAAATCACGCAAAAGCGAAAGGCTATAGTCCATGGTGTCGGAGGGCATACTATAGTATGTGGTTTTTCACGATTTTGGAGGATTTTTTAAAAAAAGGTGAAAATCACGCAAAAGCGAAAGGCTATAGTCCATGGTGTCGGAGGGCATACTATAGTATGTCGTTTTTCACGATTTCGGAGGATTTGAAAAAAAGGTGAAAATCACGCAAAAGCGAAAGGCTATAGTCCATGGTGTCGGAGAGCATACTATAGTATGTCGTTTTTAACGATTTCGGAGGATTTAAAAAAAAGGTGAAAATCACGCGAAAGCAATAGGCTATAGTCCATGGTGTCGGAGGGCATACTATAGTATGTCGTTTTTCCACGATTTCGGAGGATTAAAAAAAAAGGTGAAAATCACGCAAAAGCGAAAGGCGTGTCGGAGGGCATACTATAGTATGTCGTTTTTCACGATTTCGGAGGATTAAAAAAAAAGGTGAAAATCACGCAAAAGCGAAAGGCTATAGTCCATGGTGTCGGAGGGCATACTATAGTATGTCGTTTTTCACGATTTCGGAGGATTTGAAAAAAAGGTGAAAATCACGCAAAAGCGAAAGGCTATAGTCCATGGTGTCGGAGGGCATACTATAGTATGTCGTTTTTCACGATTTCGGAGGATTAAAAAAAAAGGTGAAAATCACGCAAAAGCGAAAGGCTATAGTCCATGGTGTCGGAGGGCATACTATAGTATGTCGTTTTTCACGATTTCGGAGGATTTGAAAAAAAGGTGAAAATCACGCAAAAGCGAAAGGCTATAGTCCATGGTGTCGGAGGGCATACTATAGTATGTCGTTTTTCACGATTTCGGAGGATTTGAAAAAAAGGTGAAAATCACACAAAAGCGAAAGGCTATAGTCCATGGTGTCGGAGGGCATACTATAGTATGTCGTTTTTCACGATTTCGGAGGATTAAAAAAAAAGGTGAAAATCACGCAAAAGGGAAAGGCTATAGTCCATGGTGTCGGAGGGCATACTATAGTATGTCGTTTTTCACGATTTCGGAGGATTTGAAAAAAAGGTGAAAATCACGCAAAAGCGAAAGGCTATAGTCCATGGTGTCGGAGAGCATACTATAGTATGTCGTTTTTAACGATTTCGGAGGATTTAAAAAAAAAGGTGAAAATCACGCAAAAGCAAAAGGCTATAGTCCATGGTGTCAGGGGGCATACTATATAGTATGTCGTTTTTCACGATTTCGGAGGATTAAAAAAAAAGGTGAAAATCACGCAAAAGCGAAAGGCTATAGTCCATGGTGTCGGAGGGCATACTATAGTATGTCGTTTTTCACGATTTCGGAGGATTTGAAAAAAAGGTGAAAATCACGCAAAAGCGAAAGGCTATAGTCCATGGTGTCGGAGGGCATACTATAGTATGTCGTTTTTCACGATTTCGGAGGATTTAAAAAAAAAAGGTGAAAATCACGCAAAAGCGAAAGGCTATAGTCCATGGTGTCGGAGGGCATACTATAGTATGTCGTTTTTCACGATTTCGGAGGATTAAAAAAAAAGGTGAAAATCACGCAAAAGCGAAAGGCTATAGTCCATGGTGTCGGAGGGCATACTATAGTAAGTCGTTTTTCACGATTTCGGAGGATTTAAAAAAAAAGGTGAAAATCACGCAAAAGCGAAAGGCTATAGTCCATGGTGTCGGAGGGCATACTATAGTATGTCGTTTTTCACGATTTCGGAGGATTTTAAAAAAAAAGGTGAAAATCACGCAAAAGCGAAAGGCTATCGTCCATGGTGTCGGAGGGCATACTATTGTATGTCGTTTTTCACGATTTCGGAGGATTTGAAAAAAAGGTGAAAATCACGCAAAAGCGAAAGGCTATAGTCCATGGTGTCGGAGAGCATACTATAGTATGTCGTTTTTAACGATTTCGGAGGATTTAAAAAAAAAGGTGAAAATCACGCAAAAGCAAAAGGCTATAGTCCATGGTGTCGGAGGGCATACTATAGTATGTCGTTTTTCACGATTTCGGAGGATTAAAAAAAAAGGTGAAAATCACGCAAAAGCGAAAGGCTATAGTCCATGGTGTCGGAGGGCATACTATAGTATGTCGTTTTTCACGATTTCGGAGGATTTGAAAAAAAGGTGAAAATCACGCAAAAGCGAAAGGCTATAGTCCATGGTGTCGGAGGGCATACTATAGTATGTCGTTTTTCACGATTTCGGAGGATTTAAAAAAAAAAGGTGAAAATCACGCAAAAGCGAAAGGCTATAGTCCATGGTGTCGGAGGGCATACTATAGTATGTCGTTTTTCACGATTTCGGAGGATTAAAAAAAAAGGTGAAAATCACGCAAAAGCGAAAGGCTATAGTCCATGGTGTCGGAGGGCATACTATAGTATGTCGTTTTTCACGATTTCGGAGGATTTGAAAAAAAGGTGAAAATCACGCAAAAGCGAAAGGCTATAGTCCATGGTGTCGGAGGGCATACTATAGTATGTCGTTTTTCACGATTTCGGAGGATTTAAAAAAAAAAGGTGAAAATCACGCAAAAGCGAAAGGCTATAGTCCATGGTGTCGGAGGGCATACTATAGTATGTCGTTTTTCACGATTTCGGAGGATTTAAAAAAAAAAGGTGAAAATCACGCAAAAGCGAAAGGCTATAGTCCATGGTGTCGGAGGGCATACTATAGTATGTGGTTTTTCACGATTTCGGAGGATTTAAAAAAAAAGGTGAAAATCACGCAAAAGCGAAAGGCTATCGTCCATGGTGTCGGAGGGCATACTATTGTATGTCGTTTTTCACGATTTCGGAGGATTTGAAAAAAAGGTGAAAATCACGCAAAAGCGAAAGGCTATAGTCCATGGTGTCGGAGAGCATACTATAGTATGTCGTTTTTAACGATTTCGGAGGATTTAAAAAAAAAGGTGAAAATCACGCAAAAGCAAAAGGCTATAGTCCATGGTGTCGGAGGGCATACTATAGTATGTCGTTTTTCACGATTTCGGAGGATTAAAAAAAAAGGTGAAAATCACGCAAAAGCGAAAGGCTATAGTCCATGGTGTCGGAGGGCATACTATAGTATGTCGTTTTTCACGATTTCGGAGGATTTGAAAAAAAGGTGAAAATCACGCAAAAGCGAAAGGCTATAGTCCATGGTGTGGGAGGGCATACTATAGTATGTCGTTTTTCACGATTTCGGAGGATTTAAAAAAAAAGGTGAAAATCACGCAAAAGCGAAAGGCTATAGTCCATGTTGTCGGAGGGCATACTATAGTATGTCGTTTTTCACGATTTCGGAGGATTTGAAAAAAAGGTGAAAATCACGCAAAAGCGAAAGGCTATAGTCCATGGTGTCGGAGGGCATACTATAGTATGTCGTTTTTCACGATTTCGGAGGATTTGAAAAAAAGGTGAAAATCACGCAAAAGCGAAAGGCTATAGTCCATGGTGTCGGAGGGCATACTATAGTATGTCGTTTTTCACGATTTCGGAGGATTAAAAAAAAAGGTGAAAATCACGCAAAAGCGAAAGGCTATAGTCCATGGTGTCGGAGGGCATACTATAGTATGTCGTTTTTCACGATTTCGGAGGATTTAAAAAAAAAAGGTGAAAATCACGCAAAAGCGAAAGGCTATAGTCCATGGTCTCGGAGGGCATACTATAGTATGTCGTTTTTCACGATTTCGGAGGATTTAAAAAAAAAAGGTGAAAATCACGCAAAAGCGAAAGGCTATAGTCCATGGTGTCGGAGGGCATACTATAGTATGTCGTTTTTCACGATTTCGGAGGATTTAAAAAAAAAAGGTGAAAATCACGCAAAAGCGAAAGGCTATAGTCCATGGTGTCGGAGGGCATACTATAGTATGTGGTTTTTCACGATTTCGGAGGATTTAAAAAAAAAGGTGAAAATCACGCAAAAGCGAAAGGCTATCGTCCATGGTGTCGGAGGGCATACTATTGTATGTCGTTTTTCACGATTTCGGAGGATTTGAAAAAAAGGTGAAAATCACGCAAAAGCGAAAGGCTATAGTCCATGGTGTCGGAGAGCATACTATAGTATGTCGTTTTTAACGATTTCGGAGGATTTAAAAAAAAAGGTGAAAATCACGCAAAAGCGAAAGGCTATAGTCCATGGTGTCGGAGGGCATACTATAGTATGTGGTTTTTCACGATTTTGGAGGATTTTAAAAAAAAAGGTGAAAATCACGCAAAAGCGAAAGGCTATAGTCCATGGTGTCGGAGGGCATACTATAGTATGTCGTTTTTCACGATTTCGGAGGATTTGAAAAAAAGGTGAAAATCACGCAAAAGCGAAAGGCTATAGTCCATGGTGTCGGAGAGCATACTATAGTATGTCGTTTTTAACGATTTCGGAGGATTTAAAAAAAAGGTGAAAATCACGCGAAAGCAAAAGGCTATAGTCCATGGTGTCGGAGGGCATACTATAGTATGTCGTTTTTCACGATTTCGGAGGATTAAAAAAAAAGGTGAAAATCACGCAAAAGCGAAAGGCTATAGTCCATGGTGTCGGAGGGCATACTATAGTATGTCGTTTTTCACGATTTCGGAGGATTTGAAAAAAAGGTGAAAATCACGCAAAAGCGAAAGGCTATAGTCCATGGTGTCGGAGGGCATACTATAGTATGTCGTTTTTCACGATTTCGGAGGATTTAAAAAAAAAAGGTGAAAATCACGCAAAAGCGAAAGGCTATAGTCCATGGTGTCGGAGGGCATACTATAGTATGTCGTTTTTCACGATTTCGGAGGATTTAAAAAAAAAGGTGAAAATCACGCAAAAGCGAAAGGCTATAGTCCATGGTGTCGGAGGGCATACTATAGTATGTGGTTTTTCACGATTTCGGAGGATTTAAAAAAAAAGGTGAAAATCACGCAAAAGCGAAAGGCTATCGTCCATGGTGTCGGAGGGCATACTATTGTATGTCGTTTTTCACGATTTCGGAGGATTTGAAAAAAAGGTGAAAATCACGCAAAAGCGAAAGGCTATAGTCCATGGTGTCGGAGAGCATACTATAGTATGTCGTTTTTAACGATTTCGGAGGATTTAAAAAAAAAGGTGAAAATCACGCAAAAGCAAAAGGCTATAGTCCATGGTGTCGGAGGGCATACTATAGTATGTCGTTTTTCACGATTTCGGAGGATTAAAAAAAAAGGTGAAAATCACGCAAAAGCGAAAGGCTATAGTCCATGGTGTCGGAGGGCATACTATAGTATGTCGTTTTTCACGATTTCGGAGGATTTGAAAAAAAGGTGAAAATCACGCAAAAGCGAAAGGCTATAGTCCATGGTGTGGGAGGGCATACTATAGTATGTCGTTTTTCACGATTTCGGAGGATTTAAAAAAAAAGGTGAAAATCACGCAAAAGCGAAAGGCTATAGTCCATGTTGTCGGAGGGCATACTATAGTATGTCGTTTTTCACGATTTCGGAGGATTTGAAAAAAAGGTGAAAATCACGCAAAAGCGAAAGGCTATAGTCCATGGTGTCGGAGGGCATACTATAGTATGTCGTTTTTCACGATTTCGGAGGATTTGAAAAAAAGGTGAAAATCACGCAAAAGCGAAAGGCTATAGTCCATGGTGTCGGAGGGCATACTATAGTATGTCGTTTTTCACGATTTCGGAGGATTAAAAAAAAAGGTGAAAATCACGCAAAAGCGAAAGGCTATAGTCCATGGTGTCGGAGGGCATACTATAGTATGTCGTTTTTCACGATTTCGGAGGATTTGAAAAAAAGGTGAAAATCACGCAAAAGCGAAAGGCTATAGTCCATGGTGTGGGAGGGCATACTATAGTATGTCGTTTTTCACGATTTCGGAGGATTTAAAAAAAAAGGTGAAAATCACGCAAAAGCGAAAGGCTATAGTCCATGTTGTCGGAGGGCATACTATAGTATGTCGTTTTTCACGATTTCGGAGGATTTGAAAAAAAGGTGAAAATCACGCAAAAGCGAAAGGCTATAGTCCATGGTGTCGGAGGGCATACTATAGTATGTCGTTTTTCACGATTTCGGAGGATTTGAAAAAAAGGTGAAAATCACGCAAAAGCGAAAGGCTATAGTCCATGGTCTCGGACCGCATACTAGTATGTCGTTTTTCACGATTTTGGAGGATTTTTTAAAAAAAGGTGAAAATCACGCAAAAGCGAAAGGCTATAGTCCATGGTGTCGGAGGGCATACTATAGTATGTCGTTTTTCACGATTTCGGAGGATTTAAAAAAAAAGGTGAAAATCACGCAAAAGCAAAAGGCTATAGTCCATGGTGTCGGAGGGCATACTATAGTATGTCGTTTTTCACGATTTCGGAGGATTAAAAAAAAAGGTGAAAATCACGCAAAAGCGAAAGGCTATAGTCCATGGTGTCGGAGGGCATACTATAGTATGTCGTTTTTCACGATTTCGGAGGATTTGAAAAAAAGGTGAAAATCACGCAAAAGCGAAAGGCTATAGTCCATGGTGTGGGAGGGCATACTATAGTATGTCGTTTTTCACGATTTCGGAGGATTTAAAAAAAAAAGGTGAAAATCACGCAAAAGCGAAAGGCTATAGTCCATGTTGTCGGAGGGCATACTATAGTATGTCGTTTTTCACGATTTCGGAGGATTTGAAAAAAAGGTGAAAATCACGCAAAAGCGAAAGGCTATAGTCCATGGTGTCGGAGGGCATACTATAGTATGTCGTTTTTCACGATTTCGGAGGATTTGAAAAACAGGTGAAAATCACGCAAAAGCGAAAGGCTATAGTCCATGGTCTCGGACCGCATACTAGTATGTCGTTTTTCACGATTTTGGAGGATTTTAAAAAAAAAAGGTGAAAATCACGCAAAAGCGAAAGGCTATAGTCCATGGTGTCGGAGGGCATACTATAGTATGTGGTTTTTCACGATTTTGGAGGATTTTAAAAAAAAAGGTGAAAATCACGCAAAAGCGAAAGGCTATAGTCCATGGTGTCGGAGGGCATACTATAGTATGTCGTTTTTCACGATTTCGGAGGATTTGAAAAAAAGGTGAAAATCACGCAAAAGCGAAAGGCTATAGTCCATGGTGTCGGAGAGCATACTATAGTATGTCGTTTTTAACGATTTCGGAGGATTTAAAAAAAAGGTGAAAATCACGCGAAAGCAAAAGGCTATAGTCCATGGTGTCGGAGGGCATACTATAGTATGTCGTTTTTCCACGATTTCGGAGGATTAAAAAAAAAGGTGAAAATCACGCAAAAGCGAAAGGCTATAGTCCATGGTGTCTGAGGGCATACTATAGTATGTCGTTTTTCACGATTTCGGAGGATTTGAAAAAAAGGTGAAAATCACGCAAAAGCGAAAGGCTATAGTCCATGGTGTCGGAGGGCATACTATAGTATGTCGTTTTTCACGATTTCGGAGGATTTGAAAAAAAGGTGAAAATCACGCAAAAGCGAAAGGCTATAGTCCATGGTGTGGGAGGGCATACTATAGTATGTCGTTTTTCACGATTTCGGAAGATTTAAAAAAAAAAGGTGAAAATCACGCAAAAGCGAAAGGCTATAGTCCATGTTGTCGGAGGGCATACTATAGTATGTCGTTTTTCACGATTTCGGAGGATTTGAAAAAAAGGTGAAAATCACGCAAAAGCGAAAGGCTATAGTCCATGGTGTCGGAGGGCATACTATAGTATGTCGTTTTTCACGATTTCGGAGGATTTGAAAAAAAGGTGAAAATCACGCAAAAGCGAAAGGCTATAGTCCATGGTCTCGGACCGCATACTAGTATGTCGTTTTTCACGATTTTGGAGGATTTAAAAAAAAAAAGGTGAAAATCACGCAAAAGCGAAAGGCTATAGTCCATGGTGTCGGAGGGCATACTATAGTATGTCGTTTTTCACGATTTCGGAGGATTTAAAAAAAAAAGGTGAAAATCACGCAAAAGCGAAAGGCTATAGTCCATGGTGTCGGAGGGCATACTATAGTATGTGGTTTTTCACGATTTTGGAGGATTTTAAAAAAAAAGGTGAAAATCACGCAAAAGCGAAAGGCTATAGTCCATGGTGTCGGAGGGCATACTATAGTATGTCGTTTTTCACGATTTCGGAGGATTTGAAAAAAAGGTGAAAATCACGCAAAAGCGAAAGGCTATAGTCCATGGTGTCGGAGAGCATACTATAGTATGTCGTTTTTAACGATTTCGGAGGATTTAAAAAAAAGGTGAAAATCACGCGAAAGCAAAAGGCTATAGTCCATGGTGTCGGAGGGCATACTATAGTATGTCGTTTTTCCACGATTTCGGAGGATTAAAAAAAAAGGTGAAAATCACGCAAAAGCGAAAGGCTATAGTCCATGGTGTCTGAGGGCATACTATAGTATGTCGTTTTTCACGATTTCGGAGGATTTGAAAAAAAGGTGAAAATCACGCAAAAGCGAAAGGCTATAGTCCATGGTGTCGGAGGGCATACTATAGTATGTCGTTTTTCACGATTTCGGAGGATTTGAAAAAAAAGGTGAAAATCACGCAAAAGCGAAAGGCTATAGTCCATGGTCTCGGACCGCATACTAGTATGTCGTTTTTCACGATTTCGGAGGATTTTAAAAAAAAAGGTGAAAATCACGCAAAAGCGAAAGGCGTGTCGGAGGGCATACTATAGTATGTCGTTTTTCACGATTTCGGAGGATTAAAAAAAAAGGTGAAAATCACGCAAAAGCGAAAGGCTATAGTCCATGGTGTCGGAGGGCATACTATAGTATGTCGTTTTTCACGATTTCGGAGGATTTGAAAAAAAGGTGAAAATCACGCAAAAGCGAAAGGCTATAGTCCATGGTGTCGGAGGGCATACTATAGTATGTCGTTTTTCACGATTTCGGAGGATTAAAAAAAAAGGTGAAAATCACGCAAAAGCGAAAGGCTATAGTCCATTGTGTCGGAGGGCATACTATAGTATGTCGTTTTTCACGATTTCGGAGGATTTGAAAAAAAGGTGAAAATCACGCAAAAGCGAAAGGCTATAGTCCATGGTGTCGGAGGGCATACTATAGTATGTCGTTTTTCACGATTTCGGAGGATTTGAAAAAAAGGTGAAAATCACGCAAAAGCGAAAGGCTATAGTCCATGGTGTCGGAGGGCATACTATAGTATGTCGTTTTTCACGATTTCGGAGGATTTGGAAAAAAAGGTGAAAATCACGCAAAAGCGAAAGGCTATAGTCCATGGTGTCGGAGGGCATACTATAGTATGTCGTTTTTCACGATTTCGGAGGATTTAAAAAAAAAGGTGAAAATCACGCAAAAGCGAAAGGCTATAGTCCATGGTGTCGGAGGGCATACTATAGTATGTCGTTTTTCACGATTTCGGAGGATTTGAAAAAAAGGTGAAAATCACGCAAAAGCGAAAGGCTATAGTCCATGGTGTCGGAGGGCATACTATAGTATGTCGTTTTTCACGATTTCGGAGGATTTGAAAAAAAGGTGAAAATCACGCAAAAGCGAAAGGCTATAGTCCATGGTGTCGGAGAGCATACTATAGTATGTCGTTTTTAACGATTTCGGAGGATTTAAAAAAAAAAGGTGAAAATCACGCGAAAGCAAAAGGCTATAGTCCATGGTGTCGGAGGGCATACTATAGTATGTCGTTTTTCACGATTTCGGAGGATTAAAAAAAAAGGTGAAAATCACGCAAAAGCGAAAGGCTATAGTCCATGGTGTCGGAGGGCATACTATAGTATGTCGTTTTTCACGATTTCGGAGGATTTAAAAAAAAAGGTGAAAATCACGCAAAAGCGAAAGGCTATAGTCCATGGTCTCGGACCGCATACTAGTATGTCGTTTTTCACGATTTCGGAGGATTTAAAAAAAAAAGGTGAAAATCACGCAAAAGCGAAAGGCGTGTCGGAGGGCATACTATAGTATGTCGTTTTTCACGATTTCGGAGGATTAAAAAAAAAGGTGAAAATCACGCAAAAGCGAAAGGCTATAGTCCATGGTGTCGGAGGGCATACTATAGTATGTCGTTTTTCACGATTTCGGAGGATTTGAAAAAAAGGTGAAAATCACGCAAAAGCGAAAGGCTATAGTCCATGGTGTCGGAGGGCATACTATAGTATGTCGTTTTTCACGATTTCGGAGGATTTAAAAAAAAAGGTGAAAATCACGCAAAAGCGAAAGGCTATAGTCCATGGTGTCGGAGGGCATACTATAGTATGTCGTTTTTCACGATTTCGGAGGATTTGAAAAAAAGGTGAAAATCACGCAAAAGCGAAAGGCTATAGTCCATGGTGTCGGAGGGCATACTATAGTATGTCGTTTTTCACGATTTCGGAGGATTTGAAAAAAAGGTGAAAATCACACAAAAGCGAAAGGCTATAGTCCATGGTGTCGGAGGGCATACTATAGTATGTCGTTTTTCACGATTTCGGAGGATTAAAAAAAAAGGTGAAAATCACGCAAAAGGGAAAGGCTATAGTCCATGGTGTCGGAGGGCATACTATAGTATGTCGTTTTTCACGATTTCGGAGGATTTGAAAAAAAGGTGAAAATCACGCAAAAGCGAAAGGCTATAGTCCATGGTGTCGGAGAGCATACTATAGTATGTCGTTTTTAACGATTTCGGAGGATTTAAAAAAAAAGGTGAAAATCACGCAAAAGCAAAAGGCTATAGTCCATGGTGTCAGGGGGCATACTATATAGTATGTCGTTTTTCACGATTTCGGAGGATTAAAAAAAAAGGTGAAAATCACGCAAAAGCGAAAGGCTATAGTCCATGGTGTCGGAGGGCATACTATAGTATGTCGTTTTTCACGATTTCGGAGGATTTGAAAAAAAGGTGAAAATCACGCAAAAGCGAAAGGCTATAGTCCATGGTGTCGGAGGGCATACTATAGTATGTCGTTTTTAACGATTTCGGAGGATTTAAAAAAAAAGTGAAAATCACGCAAAAGCGAAAGGCTATAGTCCATGGTCTCGGACCGCATACTAGTATGTCGTTTTTCACGATTTCGGAGGATTTTAAAAAAAAAGGTGAAAATCACGCAAAAGCGAAAGGCGTGTCGGAGGGCATACTATAGTATGTCGTTTTTCACGATTTCGGAGGATTAAAAAAAAAGGTGAAAATCACGCAAAAGCGAAAGGCTATAGTCCATGGTGTCGGAGGGCATACTATAGTATGTCGTTTTTCACGATTTCGGAGGATTTGAAAAAAAGGTGAAAATCACGCAAAAGCGAAAGGCTATAGTCCATGGTGTCGGAGGGCATACTATAGTATGTCGTTTTTCACGATTTCGGAGGATTTAAAAAAAAAGGTGAAAATCACGCAAAAGCGAAAGGCTATAGTCCATGGTGTCGGAGGGCATACTATAGTATGTCGTTTTTCACGATTTCGGAGGATTTGAAAAAAAGGTGAAAATCACGCAAAAGCGAAAGGCTATAGTCCATGGTGTCGGAGGGCATACTATAGTATGTCGTTTTTCACGATTTCGGAGGATTTAAAAAAAAAGGTGAAAATCACGCAAAAGCGAAAGGCTATAGTCCATGGTGTCGGAGGGCATACTATAGTATGTCGTTTTTCACGATTTCGGAGGATTAAAAAAAAAGGTGAAAATCACGCAAAAGCGAAAGGCTATAGTCCATGGTCTCGGACCGCATACTAGTATGTCGTTTTTCACGATTTCGGAGGATTTAAAAAAAAAAGGTGAAAATCACGCAAAAGCGAAAGGCGTGTCGGAGGGCATACTATAGTATGTCGTTTTTCACGATTTCGGAGGATTAAAAAAAAAGGTGAAAATCACGCAAAAGCGAAAGGCTATAGTCCATGGTGTCGGAGGGCATACTATAGTATGTCGTTTTTCACGATTTCGGAGGATTTGAAAAAAAGGTGAAAATCACGCAAAAGCGAAAGGCTATAGTCCATGGTGTCGGAGGGCATACTATAGTATGTCGTTTTTCACGATTTCGGAGGATTAAAAAAAAAGGTGAAAATCACGCAAAAGCGAAAGGCTATAGTCCATGGTGTCGGAGGGCATACTATAGTATGTCGTTTTTCACGATTTCGGAGGATTTGAAAAAAAGGTGAAAATCACGCAAAAGCGAAAGGCTATAGTCCATGGTGTCGGAGGGCATACTATAGTATGTCGTTTTTCACGATTTCGGAGGATTTGAAAAAAAGGTGAAAATCACGCAAAAGCGAAAGGCTATAGTCCATGGTGTCGGAGGGCATACTATAGTATGTCGTTTTTCACGATTTCGGAGGATTTGGAAAAAAAGGTGAAAATCACGCAAAAGCGAAAGGCTATAGTCCATGGTGTCGGAGGGCATACTATAGTATGTCGTTTTTCACGATTTCGGAGGATTTAAAAAAAAAGGTGAAAATCACGCAAAAGCGAAAGGCTATAGTCCATGGTGTCGGAGGGCATACTATAGTATGTCGTTTTTCACGATTTCGGAGGATTTGAAAAAAAGGTGAAAATCACGCAAAAGCGAAAGGCTATAGTCCATGGTGTCGGAGGGCATACTATAGTATGTCGTTTTTCACGATTTCGGAGGATTTGAAAAAAAGGTGAAAATCACGCAAAAGCGAAAGGCTATAGTCCATGGTGTCGGAGAGCATACTATAGTATGTCGTTTTTAACGATTTCGGAGGATTTAAAAAAAAGGTGAAAATCACGCGAAAGCAAAAGGCTATAGTCCATGGTGTCGGAGGGCATACTATAGTATGTCGTTTTTCACGATTTCGGAGGATTAAAAAAAAAGGTGAAAATCACGCAAAAGCGAAAGGCTATAGTCCATGGTGTCGGAGGGCATACTATAGTATGTCGTTTTTCACGATTTCGGAGGATTTGAAAAAAAGGTGAAAATCACGCAAAAGCGAAAGGCTATAGTCCATGGTGTCGGAGGGCATACTATAGTATGTCGTTTTTCACGATTTCGGAGGATTTAAAAAAAAAGGTGAAAATCACGCAAAAGCGAAAGGCTATAGTCCATGGTCTCGGACCGCATACTAGTATGTCGTTTTTCACGATTTCGGAGGATTTAAAAAAAAAAGGTGAAAATCACGCAAAAGCGAAAGGCGTGTCGGAGGGCATACTATAGTATGTCGTTTTTCACGATTTCGGAGGATTAAAAAAAAAGGTGAAAATCACGCAAAAGCGAAAGGCTATAGTCCATGGTGTCGGAGGGCATACTATAGTATGTCGTTTTTCACGATTTCGGAGGATTTGAAAAAAAGGTGAAAATCACGCAAAAGCGAAAGGCTATAGTCCATGGTGTCGGAGGGCATACTATAGTATGTCGTTTTTCACGATTTCGGAGGATTTAAAAAAAAAGGTGAAAATCACGCAAAAGCGAAAGGCTATAGTCCATGGTGTCGGAGGGCATACTATAGTATGTCGTTTTTCACGATTTCGGAGGATTTGAAAAAAAGGTGAAAATCACGCAAAAGCGAAAGGCTATAGTCCATGGTGTCGGAGGGCATACTATAGTATGTCGTTTTTCACGATTTCGGAGGATTTGAAAAAAAGGTGAAAATCACACAAAAGCGAAAGGCTATAGTCCATGGTGTCGGAGGGCATACTATAGTATGTCGTTTTTCACGATTTCGGAGGATTAAAAAAAAAGGTGAAAATCACGCAAAAGGGAAAGGCTATAGTCCATGGTGTCGGAGGGCATACTATAGTATGTCGTTTTTCACGATTTCGGAGGATTTGAAAAAAAGGTGAAAATCACACAAAAGCGAAAGGCTATAGTCCATGGTGTCGGAGGGCATACTATAGTATGTCGTTTTTCACGATTTCGGAGGATTAAAAAAAAAGGTGAAAATCACGCAAAAGGGAAAGGCTATAGTCCATGGTGTCGGAGGGCATACTATAGTATGTCGTTTTTCACGATTTCGGAGGATTTGAAAAAAAGGTGAAAATCACGCAAAAGCGAAAGGCTATAGTCCATGGTGTCGGAGAGCATACTATAGTATGTCGTTTTTAACGATTTCGGAGGATTTAAAAAAAAGGTGAAAATCACGCGAAAGCAAAAGGCTATAGTCCATGGTGTCGGAGGGCATACTATAGTATGTCGTTTTTCACGATTTCGGAGGATTAAAAAAAAAGGTGAAAATCACGCAAAAGCGAAAGGCTATAGTCCATGGTGTCGGAGGGCATACTATAGTATGTCGTTTTTCACGATTTCGGAGGATTTGAAAAAAAGGTGAAAATCACGCAAAAGCGAAAGGCTATAGTCCATGGTGTCGGAGGGCATACTATAGTATGTCGTTTTTCACGATTTCGGAGGATTTAAAAAAAAAGGTGAAAATCACGCAAAAGCGAAAGGCTATAGTCCATGGTCTCGGACCGCATACTAGTATGTCGTTTTTCACGATTTCGGAGGATTTAAAAAAAAAAGGTGAAAATCACGCAAAAGCGAAAGGCGTGTCGGAGGGCATACTATAGTATGTCGTTTTTCACGATTTCGGAGGATTAAAAAAAAAGGTGAAAATCACGCAAAAGCGAAAGGCTATAGTCCATGGTGTCGGAGGGCATACTATAGTATGTCGTTTTTCACGATTTCGGAGGATTTGAAAAAAAGGTGAAAATCACGCAAAAGCGAAAGGCTATAGTCCATGGTGTCGGAGGGCATACTATAGTATGTCGTTTTTCACGATTTCGGAGGATTTAAAAAAAAAGGTGAAAATCACGCAAAAGCGAAAGGCTATAGTCCATGGTGTCGGAGGGCATACTATAGTATGTCGTTTTTCACGATTTCGGAGGATTTGAAAAAAAGGTGAAAATCACGCAAAAGCGAAAGGCTATAGTCCATGGTGTCGGAGGGCATACTATAGTATGTCGTTTTTCACGATTTCGGAGGATTTGAAAAAAAGGTGAAAATCACACAAAAGCGAAAGGCTATAGTCCATGGTGTCGGAGGGCATACTATAGTATGTCGTTTTTCACGATTTCGGAGGATTAAAAAAAAAGGTGAAAATCACGCAAAAGGGAAAGGCTATAGTCCATGGTGTCGGAGGGCATACTATAGTATGTCGTTTTTCACGATTTCGGAGGATTTGAAAAAAAGGTGAAAATCACGCAAAAGCGAAAGGCTATAGTCCATGGTGTCGGAGAGCATACTATAGTATGTCGTTTTTAACGATTTCGGAGGATTTAAAAAAAAAGGTGAAAATCACGCAAAAGCAAAAGGCTATAGTCCATGGTGTCAGGGGGCATACTATATAGTATGTCGTTTTTCACGATTTCGGAGGATTAAAAAAAAAGGTGAAAATCACGCAAAAGCGAAAGGCTATAGTCCATGGTGTCGGAGGGCATACTATAGTATGTCGTTTTTCACGATTTCGGAGGATTTGAAAAAAAGGTGAAAATCACGCAAAAGCGAAAGGCTATAGTCCATGGTGTCGGAGGGCATACTATAGTATGTCGTTTTTAACGATTTCGGAGGATTTAAAAAAAAGTGAAAATCACGCAAAAGCGAAAGGCTATAGTCCATGGTCTCGGACCGCATACTAGTATGTCGTTTTTCACGATTTCGGAGGATTTTTAAAAAAAAGGTGAAAATCACGCAAAAGCGAAAGGCTATAGTCCATGGTGTCGGAGGGCATACTATAGTATGTCGTTTTTCACGATTTCGGAGGATTAAAAAAAAAGGTGAAAATCACGCAAAAGCGAAAGGCTATAGTCCATGGTGTCGGAGGGCATACTATAGTATGTCGTTTTTCACGATTTCGGAGGATTTGAAAAAAAGGTGAAAATCACGCAAAAGCGAAAGGCTATAGTCCATGGTGTCGGAGGGCATACTAAAGTATGTCGTTTTTCACGATTTCGGAGGATTTAAAAAAAAAGGTGAAAATCACGCAAAAGCGAAAGGCTATAGTCCATGGTGTCGGAGGGCATACTATAGTATGTCGTTTTTCACGATTTCGGAGGATTTGAAAAAAAGGTGAAAATCACGCAAAAGCGAAAGGCTATAGTCCATGGTGTCGGAGGGCATACTATAGTATGTCGTTTTTCACGATTTCGGAGGATTTGAAAAAAAGGTGAAAATCACACAAAAGCGAAAGGCTATAGTCCATGGTGTCGGAGGGCATACTATAGTATGTCGTTTTTCACGATTTCGGAGGATTAAAAAAAAAGGTGAAAATCACGCAAAAGGGAAAGGCTATAGTCCATGGTGTCGGAGGGCATACTATAGTATGTCGTTTTTCACGATTTCGGAGGATTTGAAAAAAAGGTGAAAATCACGCAAAAGCGAAAGGCTATAGTCCATGGTGTCGGAGAGCATACTATAGTATGTCGTTTTTAACGATTTCGGAGGATTTAAAAAAAAAGGTGAAAATCACGCAAAAGCAAAAGGCTATAGTCCATGGTGTCAGGGGGCATACTATATAGTATGTCGTTTTTCACGATTTCGGAGGATTAAAAAAAAAGGTGAAAATCACGCAAAAGCGAAAGGCTATAGTCCATGGTGTCGGAGGGCATACTATAGTATGTCGTTTTTCACGATTTCAGAGGATTTGAAAAAAAGGTGAAAATCACGCAAAAGCGAAAGGCTATAGTCCATGGTGTCGGAGGGCATACTATAGTATGTCGTTTTTAACGATTTCGGAGGATTTAAAAAAAAAGTGAAAATCACGCAAAAGCGAAAGGCTATAGTCCATGGTCTCGGACCGCATACTAGTATGTCGTTTTTCACGATTTCGGAGGATTTTAAAAAAAAAGGTGAAAATCACGCAAAAGCGAAAGGCTATAGTCCATGGTGTCGGAGGGCATACTATAGTATGTCGTTTTTCACGATTTCGGAGGATTAAAAAAAAAGGTGAAAATCACGCAAAAGCGAAAGGCTATAGCCCATGGTGTCGGAGGGCATACTATAGTATGTCGTTTTTCACGATTTCGGAGGATTTGAAAAAAAGGTGAAAATCACGCAAAAGCGAAAGGCTATAGTCCATGGTGTCGGAGGGCATACTATAGTATGTCGTTTTTCACGATTTCGGAGGATTAAAAAAAAAAGGTGAAAATCACGCAAAAGCGAAAGGCTATAGTCCATGGTGTCGGAGGGCATACTATAGTATGTCGTTTTTCACGATTTCGGAGGATTTTAAAAAAAAAGGTGAAAATCACGCAAAAGCGAAAGGCTATAGTCCATGGTGTCGGAGGGCATACTATAGTATGTCGTTTTTCACGATTTCGGAGGATTAAAAAAAAAGGTGAAAATCACGCAAAAGCGAAAGGCTATAGCCCATGGTGTCGGAGGGCATACTATAGTATGTCGTTTTTCACGATTTCGGAGGATTTGAAAAAAAGGTGAAAATCACGCAAAAGCGAAAGGCTATAGTCCATGGTGTCGGAGGGCATACTATAGTATGTCGTTTTTCACGATTTCGGAGGATTAAAAAAAAAAGGTGAAAATCACGCAAAAGCGAAAGGCTATAGTCCATGGTGTCGGAGGGCATACTATAGTATGTCGTTTTTCACGATTTCGGAGGATTTTAAAAAAAAAGGTGAAAATCACGCAAAAGCGAAAGGCTATAGTCCATGGTGTCGGAGGGCATACTATAGTATGTGGTTTTTCACGATTTCGGAGGATTAAAAAAAAAAGGTGAAAATCACGCAAAAGCGAAAGGCTATCGTCCATGGTGTCGGAGGGCATACTATTGTATGTCGTTTTTCACGATTTCGGAGGATTTGAAAAAAAGGTGAAAATCACGCAAAAGCGAAAGGCTATAGTCCATGGTGTCGGAGGGCATACTATAGTATGTCGTTTTTAACGATTTCGGAGGATTTAAAAAAAAAGGTGAAAATCACGCAAAAGCAAAAGGCTATAGTCCATGGTGTCGGAGGGCATACTATAGTATGTCGTTTTTCACGATTTCGGAGGATTAAAAAAAAAGGTGAAAATCACGCAAAAGCGAAAGGCTATAGTCCATGGTGTCGGAGGGCATACTATAGTATGTCGTTTTTCACGATTTCGGAGGATTTGAAAAAAAGGTGAAAATCACGCAAAAGCGAAAGGCTATAGTCCATGGTGTGGGAGGGCATACTATAGTATGTCGTTTTTCACGATTTCGGAGGATTTAAAAAAAAAGGTGAAAATCACGCAAAAGCGAAAGGCTATAGTCCATGTTGTCGGAGGGCATACTATAGTATGTCGTTTTTCACGATTTCGGAGGATTTGAAAAAAAGGTGAAAATCACGCAAAAGCGAAAGGCTATAGTCCATGGTGTCGGAGGGCATACTATAGTATGTCGTTTTTCACGATTTCGGAGGATTAAAAAAAAGGTGAAAATCACGCAAAAGCGAAAGGCTATAGTCCATGGTGTCGGAGGGCATACTATAGTATGTCGTTTTTCACGATTTCGGAGGATTTTTAAAAAAAAAGGTGAAAATCACGCAAAAGCGAAAGGCTATAGTCCATGGTCTCGGACCGCATACTAGTATGTCGTTTTTCACGATTTTGGAGGATTTAAAAAAAAAAAGGTGAAAATCACGCAAAAGCGAAAGGCTATAGTCCATGGTGTCGGAGGGCATACTATAGTATGTCGTTTTTCACGATTTCGGAGGATTTAAAAAAAAAAGGTGAAAATCACGCAAAAGCGAAAGGCTATAGTCCATGGTGTCGGAGGGCATACTATAGTATGTGGTTTTTCACGATTTTGGAGGATTTAAAAAAAAAGGTGAAAATCACGCAAAAGCGAAAGGCTATAGTCCATGGTGTCGGAGGGCATACTATAGTATGTCGTTTTTCACGATTTCGGAGGATTTGAAAAAAATGTGAAAATCACGCAAAAGCGAAAGGCTATAGTCCATGGTGTCGGAGAGCATACTATAGTATGTCGTTTTTAACGATTTCGGAGGATTTAAAAAAAAGGTGAAAATCACGCGAAAGCAAAAGGCTATAGTCCATGGTGTCGGAGGGCATACTATAGTATGTCGTTTTTCCACGATTTCGGAGGATTAAAAAAAAAGGTGAAAATCACGCAAAAGCGAAAGGCTATAGTCCATGGTGTCGGAGGGCATACTATAGTATGTCGTTTTTCACGATTTCGGAGGATTTGAAAAAAAGGTGAAAATCACGCAAAAGCGAAAGGCTATAGTCCATGGTGTCGGAGGGCATACTATAGTATGTCGTTTTTAACGATTTCGGAGGATTTAAAAAAAAAGTGAAAATCACGCAAAAGCGAAAGGCTATAGTCCATGGTCTCGGACCGCATACTAGTATGTCGTTTTTCACGATTTCGGAGGATTTTAAAAAAAAAGGTGAAAATCACGCAAAAGCGAAAGGCTATAGTCCATGGTGTCGGAGGGCATACTATAGTATGTCGTTTTTCACGATTTCGGAGGATTAAAAAAAAAGGTGAAAATCACGCAAAAGCGAAAGGCTATAGTCCATGGTGTCGGAGGGCATACTATAGTATGTCGTTTTTCACGATTTCGGAGGATTTGAAAAAAAGGTGAAAATCACGCAAAAGCGAAAGGCTATAGTCCATGGTGTCGGAGGGCATACTATAGTATGTCGTTTTTCACGATTTCGGAGGATTCAAAAAAAAAGGTGAAAATCACGCAAAAGCGAAAGGCTATAGTCCATGGTGTCGGAGGGCATACTATAGTATGTCGTTTTTCACGATTTCGGAGGATTTTAAAAAAAAAGGTGAAAATCACGCAAAAGCGAAAGGCTATAGTCCATGGTGTCGGAGGGCATACTATAGTATGTGGTTTTTCACGATTTCGGAGGATTAAAAAAAAAAGGTGAAAATCACGCAAAAGCGAAAGGCTATCGTCCATGGTGTCGGAGGGCATACTATTGTATGTCGTTTTTCACGATTTCGGAGGATTTGAAAAAAAGGTGAAAATCACGCAAAAGCGAAAGGCTATAGTCCATGGTGTCGGAGGGCATACTATAGTATGTCGTTTTTAACGATTTCGGAGGATTTAAAAAAAAAGGTGAAAATCACGCAAAAGCAAAAGGCTATAGTCCATGGTGTCGGAGGGCATACTATAGTATGTCGTTTTTCACGATTTCGGAGGATTAAAAAAAAAGGTGAAAATCACGCAAAAGCGAAAGGCTATAGTCCATGGTGTCGGAGGGCATACTATAGTATGTCGTTTTTCACGATTTCGGAGGATTTGAAAAAAAGGTGAAAATCACGCAAAAGCGAAAGGCTATAGTCCATGGTGTGGGAGGGCATACTATAGTATGTCGTTTTTCACGATTTCGGAGGATTTAAAAAAAAAGGTGAAAATCACGCAAAAGCGAAAGGCTATAGTCCATGTTGTCGGAGGGCATACTATAGTATGTCGTTTTTCACGATTTCGGAGGATTTGAAAAAAAGGTGAAAATCACGCAAAAGCGAAAGGCTATAGTCCATGGTGTCGGAGGGCATACTATAGTATGTCGTTTTTCACGATTTCGGAGGATTAAAAAAAAAGGTGAAAATCACGCAAAAGCGAAAGGCTATAGTCCATGGTGTCGGAGGGCATACTATAGTATGTCGTTTTTCACGATTTCGGAGGATTTAAAAAAAAAAAGGTGAAAATCACGCAAAAGCGAAAGGCTATAGTCCATGGTCTCGGACCGCATACTAGTATGTCGTTTTTCACGATTTTGGAGGATTTTTAAAAAAAAAGGTGAAAATCACGCAAAAGCGAAAGGCTATAGTCCATGGTGTCGGAGGGCATACTATAGTATGTCGTTTTTCACGATTTCGGAGGATTTAAAAAAAAAAGGTGAAAATCACGCAAAAGCGAAAGGCTATAGTCCATGGTGTCGGAGGGCATACTATAGTATGTGGTTTTTCACGATTTTGGAGGATTTAAAAAAAAAGGTGAAAATCACGCAAAAGCGAAAGGCTATAGTCCATGGTGTCGGAGGGCATACTATAGTATGTCGTTTTTCACGATTTCGGAGGATTTGAAAAAAATGTGAAAATCACGCAAAAGCGAAAGGCTATAGTCCATGGTGTCGGAGAGCATACTATAGTATGTCGTTTTTAACGATTTCGGAGGATTTAAAAAAAAGGTGAAAATCACGCGAAAGCAAAAGGCTATAGTCCATGGTGTCGGAGGGCATACTATAGTATGTCGTTTTTCCACGATTTCGGAGGATTAAAAAAAAAGGTGAAAATCACGCAAAAGCGAAAGGCTATAGTCCATGGTGTCGGAGGGCATACTATAGTATGTCGTTTTTCACGATTTCGGAGGATTTGAAAAAAAGGTGAAAATCACGCAAAAGCGAAAGGCTATATAGTCCATGGTGTCGGAGGGCATACTATAGTATGTCGTTTTTCACGATTTCGGAGGATTTAAAAAAAAAGGTGAAAATCACGCAAAAGCGAAAGGCTATAGTCCATGGTCTCGGACCGCATACTAGTATGTCGTTTTTCACGATTTCGGAGGATTTTTAAAAAAAAGGTGAAAATCACGCAAAAGCGAAAGGCGTGTCGGAGGGCATACTATAGTATGTCGTTTTTCACGATTTCGGAGGATTAAAAAAAAAGTGAAAATCACGCAAAAGCGAAAGGCTATAGTCCATGGTGTCGGAGGGCATACTATAGTATGTCGTTTTTCACGATTTCGGAGGATTTGAAAAAAAGGTGAAAATCACGCAAAAGCGAAAGGCTATAGTCCATGGTGTCGGAGGGCATACTATAGTATGTCGTTTTTCACGATTTCGGAGGATTTGAAAAAAAGGTGAAAATCACGCAAAAGCGAAAGGCTATAGTCCATGGTGTCGGAGGGCATACTATAGTATGTCGTTTTTCACGATTTCGGAGGATTTGAAAAAAAGGTGAAAATCACGCAAAAGCGAAAGGCTATAGTCCATGGTGTCGGAGGGCATACTATAGTATGTCGTTTTTCACGATTTCGGAGGATTTGAAAAAAAGGTGAAAATCACGCAAAAGCGAAAGGCTATAGTCCATGGTGTCGGAGGGCATACTATAGTATGTCGTTTTTCACGATTTCGGAGGATTTAAAAAAAAAGGTGAAAATCACGCAAAAGCGAAAGGCTATAGTCCATGGTGTCGGAGGGCATACTATAGTATGTCGTTTTTAACGATTTCGGAGGATTTAAAAAAAAAGGTGAAAATCACGCGAAAGCAAAAGGCTATAGTCCATGGTGTCGGAGGGCATACTATAGTATGTCGTTGTTCACGATTTCGGAGGATTAAAAAAAAAGGTGAAAATCACGCAAAAGCGAAAGGCTATAGTCCATGGTGTCGGAGGGCATACTATAGTATGTCGTTTTTCACGATTTCGGAGGATTTGAAAAAAAGGTGAAAATCATGCAAAAGCGAAAGGCTATAGTCCATGGTGTCGGAGGGCATACTATAGTATGTCGTTTTTCACGATTTCGGAGGATTTTAAAAAAAAAGGTGAAAATCACGCAAAAGCGAAAGGCTATAGTCCATGGTCTCGGACCGCATACTAGTATGTCGTTTTTCACGATTTCGGAGGATTTAAAAAAAAAAGGTGAAAATCACGCAAAAGCGAAAGGCTATAGTCCATGGTGTCGGAGGGCATACTATAGTATGTCGTTTTTCACGATTTCGGAGGATTTGAAAAAAAGGTGAAAATCACGCAAAAGCGAAAGGCTATAGTCCATGGTGTCGGAGGGCATACTATAGTATGTCGTTTTTCACGATTTCGGAGGATTTAAAAAAAAAGGTGAAAATCACGCAAAAGCGAAAGGCTATAGTCCATGGTGTCGGAGGGCATACTATAGTATGTCGTTTTTCACGATTTCGGAGGATTTGAAAAAAAGGTGAAAATCACGCAAAAGCGAAAGGCTATAGTCCATGGTGTCGGAGGGCATACTATAGTATGTCGTTTTTCACAATTTCGGAGGATTTGAAAAAAAGGTGAAAATCACGCAAAAGCGAAAGGCTATAGTCCATGGTGTCGGAGGGCATACTATAGTATGTCGTTTTTCACGATTTCGGAGGATTTAAAAAAAAAGGTGAAATCACGCAAAAGCGAAAGGCTATAGTCCATGGTGTCGGAGGGCATACTATAGTATGTCGTTTTTCACGATTTCGGAGGATTTGAAAAAAAGGTGAAAATCACGCAAAAGCGAAAGGCTATAGTCCATGGTGTCGGAGGGCATACTATAGTATGTCGTTTTTCACGATTTCGGAGGATTTGAAAAAAAGGTGAAAATCACGCAAAAGCGAAAGGCTATAGTCCATGGTGTCGGAGGGCATACTATAGTATGTCGTTTTTCACGATTTCGGAGGATTTGAAAAAAAGGTGAAAATCACGCAAAAGCGAAAGGCTATAGTCCATGGTGTCGGAGGGCATACTATAGTATGTCGTTTTTCACGATTTCGGAGGATTTGAAAAAAAGGTGAAAATCACGCAAAAGCGAAAGGCTATAGTCCATGGTGTCGGAGGGCATACTATAGTATGTGGTTTTTCACGATTTTGGAGGATTTAAAAAAAAAGGTGAAAATCACGCAAAAGCGAAAGGCTATAGTCCATGGTGTCGGAGGGCATACTATAGTATGTCGTTTTTCACGATTTCGGAGGATTAAAAAAAAAGGTGAAAATCACGCAAAAGCGAAAGGCTATAGTCCATGGTGTCGGAGGGCATACTATAGTATGTCGTTTTTCACGATTTCGGAGGATTTGAAAAAAAGGTGAAAATCACGCAAAAGCGAAAGGCTATAGTCCATGGTGTCGGAGGGCATACTATAGTATGTCGTTTTTCACGATTTCGGAGGATTTAAAAAAAAAGGTGAAAATCACGCAAAAGCGAAAGGCTATAGTCCATGGTGTCGGAGGGCATACTATAGTATGTCGTTTTTCACGATTTCGGAGGATTTGAAAAAAAGGTGAAAATCACGCAAAAGCGAAAGGCTATAGTCCATGGTGTCGGAGGGCATACTATAGTATGTCGTTTTTCACAATTTCGGAGGATTTGAAAAAAAGGTGAAAATCACGCAAAAGCGAAAGGCTATAGTCCATGGTGTCGGAGGGCATACTATAGTATGTCGTTTTTCACGATTTCGGAGGATTTAAAAAAAAAGGTGAAAATCACGCAAAAGCGAAAGGCTATAGTCCATGGTGTCGGAGGGCATACTATAGTATGTCGTTTTTCACGATTTCGGAGGATTTGAAAAAAAGGTGAAAATCACGCAAAAGCGAAAGGCTATAGTCCATGGTGTCGGAGGGCATACTATAGTATGTCGTTTTTCACGATTTCGGAGGATTTGAAAAAAAGGTGAAAATCACGCAAAAGCGAAAGGCTATAGTCCATGGTGTCGGAGGGCATACTATAGTATGTCGTTTTTCACGATTTCGGAGGATTTGAAAAAAAGGTGAAAATCACGCAAAAGCGAAAGGCTATAGTCCATGGTGTCGGAGGGCATACTATAGTATGTGGTTTTTCACGATTTTGGAGGATTTAAAAAAAAAGGTGAAAATCACGCAAAAGCGAAAGGCTATAGTCCATGGTGTCGGAGGGCATACTATAGTATGTCGTTTTTCACGATTTCGGAGGATTTGAAAAAAAGGTGAAAATCACGCAAAAGCGAAAGGCTATAGTCCATGGTGTCGGAGGGCATACTATAGTATGTGGTTTTTCACGATTTTGGAGGATTTAAAAAAAAAGGTGAAAATCACGCAAAAGCGAAAGGCTATAGTCCATGGTGTCGGAGGGCATACTATAGTATGTCGTTTTTCACGATTTCGGAGGATTTGAAAAAAAGGTGAAAATCACGCAAAAGCGAAAGGCTATAGTCCATGGTGTCGGAGGGCATACTATAGTATGTCGTTTTTCACGATTTCGGAGGATTTGAAAAAAAGGTGAAAATCACGCAAAAGCGAAAGGCTATAGTCCATGGTGTCGGAGGGCATACTATAGTATGTCGTTTTTCACGATTTCGGAGGATTTGAAAAAAAGGTGAAAATCACGCAAAAGCGAAAGGCTATAGTCCATGGTGTCGGAGGGCATACTATAGTATGTGGTTTTTCACGATTTTGGAGGATTTAAAAAAAAAGGTGAAAATCACGCAAAAGCGAAAGGCTATAGTCCATGGTGTCGGAGGGCATACTATAGTATGTCGTTTTTCACGATTTCGGAGGATTTGAAAAAAAGGTGAAAATCACGCAAAAGCGAAAGGCTATAGTCCATGGTGTCGGAGAGCATACTATAGTATGTCGTTTTTAACGATTTCGGAGGATTTAAAAAAAAGGTGAAAATCACGCGAAAGCAAAAGGCTATAGTCCATGGTGTCGGAGGGCATACTATAGTATGTCGTTTTTCACGATTTCGGAGGATTAAAAAAAAAGGTGAAAATCACGCAAAAGCGAAAGGCTATAGTCCATGGTGTCGGAGGGCATACTATAGTATGTCGTTTTTCACGATTTCGGAGGATTTGAAAAAAAGGTGAAAATCACGCAAAAGCGAAAGGCTATAGTCCATGGTGTCGGAGGGCATACTATAGTATGTCGTTTTTCACGATTTCGGAGGATTTAAAAAAAAAGGTGAAAATCACGCAAAAGCGAAAGGCTATAGTCCATGGTCTCGGACCGCATACTAGTATGTCGTTTTTCACGATTTCGGAGGATTTAAAAAAAAAGGTGAAAATCACGCAAAAGCGAAAGGCTATAGTCCATGGTGTCGGAGGGCATACTATAGTATGTCGTTTTTCACGATTTCGGAGGATTTGAAAAAAAGGTGAAAATCACGCAAAAGCGAAAGGCTATAGTCCATGGTGTCGGAGGGCATACTATAGTATGTCGTTTTTCACAATTTCGGAGGATTTGAAAAAAAGGTGAAAATCACGCAAAAGCGAAAGGCTATAGTCCATGGTGTCGGAGGGCATACTATAGTATGTCGTTTTTCACGATTTCGGAGGATTTAAAAAAAAAGGTGAAAATCACGCAAAAGCGAAAGGCTATAGTCCATGGTGTCGGAGGGCATACTATAGTATGTCGTTTTTCACGATTTCGGAGGATTTGAAAAAAAGGTGAAAATCACGCAAAAGCGAAAGGCTATAGTCCATGGTGTCGGAGGGCATACTATAGTATGTCGTTTTTCACGATTTCGGAGGATTTGAAAAAAAGGTGAAAATCACGCAAAAGCGAAAGGCTATAGTCCATGGTGTCGGAGGGCATACTATAGTATGTCGTTTTTCACGATTTCGGAGGATTTGAAAAAAAGGTGAAAATCACGCAAAAGCGAAAGGCTATAGTCCATGGTGTCGGAGGGCATACTATAGTATGTGGTTTTTCACGATTTTGGAGGATTTAAAAAAAAAGGTGAAAATCACGCAAAAGCGAAAGGCTATAGTCCATGGTGTCGGAGGGCATACTATAGTATGTCGTTTTTCACGATTTCGGAGGATTTGAAAAAAAGGTGAAAATCACGCAAAAGCGAAAGGCTATAGTCCATGGTGTCGGAGAGCATACTATAGTATGTCGTTTTTAACGATTTCGGAGGATTTAAAAAAAAGGTGAAAATCACGCGAAAGCAAAAGGCTATAGTCCATGGTGTCGGAGGGCATACTATAGTATGTCGTTTTTCACGATTTCGGAGGATTAAAAAAAAAGGTGAAAATCACGCAAAAGCGAAAGGCTATAGTCCATGGTGTCGGAGGGCATACTATAGTATGTCGTTTTTCACGATTTCGGAGGATTTGGAAAAAAAGGTGAAAATCACGCAAAAGCGAAAGGCTATAGTCCATGGTGTCGGAGGGCATACTATAGTATGTCGTTTTTCACGATTTCGGAGGATTTAAAAAAAAAGGTGAAAATCACGCAAAAGCGAAAGGCTATAGTCCATGGTCTCGGACCGCATACTAGTATGTCGTTTTTCACGATTTCGGAGGATTTAAAAAAAAAAGGTGAAAATCACGCAAAAGCGAAAGGCGTGTCGGAGGGCATACTATAGTATGTCGTTTTTCACGATTTCGGAGGATTAAAAAAAAAGGTGAAAATCACGCAAAAGCGAAAGGCTATAGTCCATGGTGTCGGAGGGCATATTATAGTATGTCGTTTTTCACGATTTCGGAGGATTTGAAAAAAAGGTGAAAATCACGCAAAAGCGAAAGGCTATAGTCCATGGTGTCGGAGGGCATACTATAGTATCTCGTTTTTCACGATTTCGGAGGATTTAAAAAAAAAGGTGAAAATCACGCAAAAGCGAAAGGCTATAGTCCATGGTGTCGGAGGGCATACTATAGTATGTCGTTTTTCACGATTTCGGAGGATTTGAAAAAAAGGTGAAAATCACGCAAAAGCGAAAGGCTATAGTCCATGGTGTCGGAGGGCATACTATAGTATGTCGTTTTTCACGATTTCGGAGGATTTGAAAAAAAGGTGAAAATCACGCAAAAGCGAAAGGCTATAGTCCATGGTGTCGGAGGGCATACTATAGTATGTCGTTTTTCACGATTTCGGAGGATTAAAAAAAAAGGTGAAAATCACGCAAAAGCGAAAGGCTATAGTCCATGGTGTCGGAGGGCATACTATAGTATGTCGTTTTTCACGATTTCGGAGGATTTAAAAAAAAAGGTGAAAATCACGCAAAAGCGAAAGGCTATAGTCCATGGTCTCGGACCGCATACTAGTATGTCGTTTTTCACGATTTCGGAGGATTTTAAAAAAAAGGTGAAAATCACGCAAAAGCGAAAGGCTATAGTCCATGGTGTCGGAGGGCATACTATAGTATGTCGTTTTTCACGATTTCGGAGGATTTGAAAAAAATGTGAAAATCACGCAAAAGCGAAAGGCTATAGTCCATGGTGTCGGAGAGCATACTATAGTATGTCGTTTTTAACGATTTCGGAGGATTAAAAAAAAAGGTGAAAATCACGCAAAAGCGAAAGGCTATAGTCCATGGTGTCGGAGGGCATACTATAGTATGTCGTTTTTCACGATTTCGGAGGATTTGAAAAAAATGTGAAAATCACGGAAAAGCGAAAGGCTATAGTCCATGGTGTCGGAGAGCATACTATAGTATGTCGTTTTTAACGATTTCGGAGGATTAAAAAAAAAGGTGAAAATCACGCAAAAGCGAAAGGCTATAGTCCATGGTGTCGGAGGGCATACTATAGTATGTCGTTTTTCACGATTTCGGAGGATTTGAAAAAAAGGTGAAAATCACGCAAAAGCGAAAGGCTATAGTCCATGGTGTCGGAGGGCATACTATAGTATGTCGTTTTTCACGATTTCGGAGGATTTAAAAAAAAAGGTGAAAATCACGCAAAAGCGAAAGGCTATAGTCCATGGTCTCGGACCGCATACTAGTATGTCGTTTTTCACGATTTTGGAGGATTTAAAAAAAAAGGTGAAAATCACGCAAAAGCGAAAGGCTATAGTCCATGGTGTCGGAGGGCATACTATAGTATGTCGTTTTTCACGATTTCGGAGGATTTGAAAAAAAGGTGAAAATCACGCAAAAGCGAAAGGCTATAGTCCATGGTGTCGGAGGGCATACTATAGTATGTCGTTTTTCACGATTTCGGAGGATTTGAAAAAAAGGTGAAAATCACGCAAAAGCGAAAGGCTATAGTCCATGGTGTCGGAGGGCATACTATAGTATGTCGTTTTTCACGATTTCGGAGGATTAAAAAAAAAGGTGAAAATCACGCAAAAGCGAAAGGCTATAGTCCATGGTGTCGGAGGGCATACTATAGTATGTCGTTTTTCACGATTTCGGAGGATTTAAAAAAAAAGGTGAAAATCACGCAAAAGCGAAAGGCTATAGTCCATGGTCTCGGACCGCATACTAGTATGTCGTTTTTCACGATTTCGGAGGATTAAAAAAAAAAGGTGAAAATCACGCAAAAGCGAAAGGCTATAGTCCATGGTGTCGGAGGGCATACTATAGTATGTCGTTTTTCACGATTTCGGAGGATTTGAAAAAAATGTGAAAATCACGCAAAAGCGAAAGGCTATAGTCCATGGTGTCGGAGAGCATACTATAGTATGTCGTTTTTAACGATTTCGGAGGATTAAAAAAAAAGGTGAAAATCACGCAAAAGCGAAAGGCTATAGTCCATGGTGTCGGAGGGCATACTATAGTATGTCGTTTTTCACGATTTCGGAGGATTTGAAAAAAATGTGAAAATCACGGAAAAGCGAAAGGCTATAGTCCATGGTGTCGGAGAGCATACTATAGTATGTCGTTTTTAACGATTTCGGAGGATTAAAAAAAAAGGTGAAAATCACGCAAAAGCGAAAGGCTATAGTCCATGGTGTCGGAGGGCATACTATAGTATGTCGTTTTTCACGATTTCGGAGGATTTGAAAAAAAGGTGAAAATCACGCAAAAGCGAAAGGCTATAGTCCATGGTGTCGGAGGGCATACTATAGTATGTCGTTTTTCACGATTTCGGAGGATTTAAAAAAAAAGGTGAAAATCACGCAAAAGCGAAAGGCTATAGTCCATGGTCTCGGACCGCATACTAGTATGTCGTTTTTCACGATTTTGGAGGATTTAAAAAAAAAAGGTGAAAATCACGCAAAAGCGAAAGGCTATAGTCCATGGTGTCGGAGGGCATACTATAGTATGTCGTTTTTCACGATTTCGGAGGATTAAAAAAAAAGGTGAAAATCACGCAAAAGCGAAAGGCTATAGTCCATGGTGTCGGAGGGCATACTATAGTATGTCGTTTTTCACGATTTCGGAGGATTTGAAAAAAAGGTGAAAATCACGCAAAAGCGAAAGGCTATAGTCCATGGTGTCGGAGGGCATACTATAGTATGTCGTTTTTCACGATTTCGGAGGATTTAAAAAAAAAAGGTGAAAATCACGCAAAAGCGAAAGGCTATAGTCCATGGTGTCGGAGGGCATACTATAGTATGTCGTTTTTCACGATTTCGGAGGATTTAAAAAAAAAAGGTGAAAATCACGCAAAAGCGAAAGGCTATAGTCCATGGTGTCGGAGGGCATACTATAGTATGTGGTTTTTCACGATTTCGGAGGATTTAAAAAAAAAGGTGAAAATCACGCAAAAGCGAAAGGCTATCGTCCATGGTGTCGGAGGGCATACTATTGTATGTCGTTTTTCACGATTTCGGAGGATTTGAAAAAAAGGTGAAAATCACGCAAAAGCGAAAGGCTATAGTCCATGGTGTCGGAGAGCATACTATAGTATGTCGTTTTTAACGATTTCGGAGGATTTAAAAAAAAAAGGTGAAAATCACGCAAAAGCAAAAGGCTATAGTCCATGGTGTCGGAGGGCATACTATAGTATGTCGTTTTTCACGATTTCGGAGGATTAAAAAAAAAGGTGAAAATCACGCAAAAGCGAAAGGCTATAGTCCATGGTGTCGGAGGGCATACTATAGTATGTCGTTTTTCACGATTTCGGAGGATTTGAAAAAAAGGTGAAAATCACGCAAAAGCGAAAGGCTATAGTCCATGGTGTGGGAGGGCATACTATAGTATGTCGTTTTTCACGATTTCGGAGGATTAAAAAAAAAGGTGAAAATCACGCAAAAGCGAAAGGCTATAGTCCATGGTCTCGGACCGCATACTAGTATGTCGTTTTTCACGATTTCGGAGGATTTAAAAAAAAAAGGTGAAAATCACGCAAAAGCGAAAGGCGTGTCGGAGGGCATACTATAGTATGTCGTTTTTCACGATTTCGGAGGATAAAAAAAAAGGTGAAAATCACGCAAAAGCGAAAGGCTATAGTCCATGGTGTCGGAGGGCATACTATAGTATGTCGTTTTTCACGATTTCGGAGGATTTGAAAAAAAGGTGAAAATCACGCAAAAGCGAAAGGCTATAGTCCATGGTGTCGGAGGGCATACTATAGTATGTCGTTTTTCACGATTTCGGAGGATTTGAAAAAAAGGTGAAAATCACGCAAAAGCGAAAGGCTATAGTCCATGGTGTCGGAGGGCATACTATAGTATGTCGTTTTTCACGATTTCGGAGGATTAAAAAAAAAGGTGAAAATCACGCAAAAGCGAAAGGCTATAGTCCATGGTCTCGGACCGCATACTAGTATGTCGTTTTTCACGATTTCGGAGGATTTGAAAAAAAGGTGAAAATCACGCAAAAGCGAAAGGCTATAGTCCATGGTGTCGGAGGGCATACTATAGTATGTCGTTTTTCACGATTTCGGAGGATTTAAAAAAAAAGGTGAAAATCACGCAAAAGCGAAAGGCTATAGTCCATGGTGTCGGAGGGCATACTATAGTATGTCGTTTTTCACGATTTCGGAGGATTTGAAAAAAAGGTGAAAATCACGCAAAAGCGAAAGGCTATAGTCCATGGTGTCGGAGGGCATACTATAGTATGTCGTTTTTCACGATTTCGGAGGATTTGAAAAAAAGGTGAAAATCACGCAAAAGCGAAAGGCTATAGTCCATGGTGTCGGAGGGCATACTATAGTATGTCGTTTTTCACGATTTCGGAGGATTAAAAAAAAAGGTGAAAATCACGCAAAAGCGAAAGGCTATAGTCCATGGTGTCGGAGGGCATACTATAGTATGTCGTTTTTCACGATTTCGGAGGATTTAAAAAAAAAGGTGAAAATCACGCAAAAGCGAAAGGCTATAGTCCATGGTCTCGGACCGCATACTAGTATGTCGTTTTTCACGATTTTGGAGGATTTAAAAAAAAAAGGTGAAAATCACGCAAAAGCGAAAGGCTATAGTCCATGGTGTCGGAGGGCATACTATAGTATGTCGTTTTTCACGATTTCGGAGGATTTAAAAAAAAAAGGTGAAAATCACGCAAAAGCGAAAGGCTATAGTCCATGGTGTCGGAGGGCATACTATAGTATGTCGTTTTTCACGATTTCGGAGGATTAAAAAAAAAGGTGAAAATCACGCAAAAGCGAAAGGCTATAGTCCATGGTGTCGGAGGGCATACTATAGTATGTCGTTTTTCACGATTTCGGAGGATTTTAAAAAAAAGGTGAAAATCACGCAAAAGCGAAAGGCTATAGTCCATGGTCTCGGACCGCATACTAGTATGTCGTTTTTCACGATTTTGGAGGATTTAAAAAAAAAAAGGTGAAAATCACGCAAAAGCGAAAGGCTATAGTCCATGGTGTCGGAGGGCATACTATAGTATGTCGTTTTTCACGATTTCGGAGGATTTGAAAAAAAATTGAAAATCACGCAAAAGCGAAAGGCTATAGTCCATGGTGTCGGAGAGCATACTATAGTATGTCGTTTTTAACGATTTCGGAGGATTTAAAAAAAAGGTGAAAATCACGCAAAAGCGAAAGGCTATAGTCCATGGTGTCGGAGGGCATACTATAGTATGTCGTTTTTCACGATTTCGGAGGATTTGAAAAAAATGTGAAAATCACGGAAAAGCGAAAGGCTATAGTCCATGGTGTCGGAGAGCATACTATAGTATGTCGTTTTTAACGATTTCGGAGGATTAAAAAAAAAGGTGAAAATCACGCAAAAGCGAAAGGCTATAGTCCATGGTGTCGGAGGGCATACTATAGTATGTCGTTTTTCACGATTTCGGAGGATTTGAAAAAAAGGTGAAAATCACGCAAAAGCGAAAGGCTATAGTCCATGGTGTCGGAGGGCATACTATAGTATGTCGTTTTTCACGATTTCGGAGGATTTAAAAAAAAAGGTGAAAATCACGCAAAAGCGAAAGGCTATAGTCCATGGTCTCGGACCGCATACTAGTATGTCGTTTTTCACGATTTTGGAGGATTTTAAAAAAAAAGGTGAAAATCACGCAAAAGCGAAAGGCTATAGTCCATGGTGTCGGAGGGCATACTATAGTATGTCGTTTTTCACGATTTCGGAGGATTTAAAAAAAAAAGGTGAAAATCACGCAAAAGCGAAAGGCTATAGTCCATGGTGTCGGAGGGCATACTATAGTATGTCGTTTTTCACGATTTCGGAGGATTTAAAAAAAAAGGTGAAAATCACGCAAAAGCGAAAGGCTATAGTCCATGGTCTCGGACCGCATACTAGTATGTCGTTTTTCACGATTTTGGAGGATTTAAAAAAAAAAGGTGAAAATCACGCAAAAGCGAAAGGCTATAGTCCATGGTGTCGGAGGGCATACTATAGTATGTCGTTTTTCACGATTTCGGAGGATTTAAAAAAAAAAGGTGAAAATCACGCAAAAGCGAAAGGCTATAGTCCATGGTGTCGGAGGGCATACTATAGTATGTCGTTTTTCACGATTTTGGAGGATTAAAAAAAAAGGTGAAAATCACGCAAAAGCGAAAGGCTATAGTCCATGGTGTCGGAGGGCATACTATAGTATGTCGTTTTTCACGATTTCGGAGGATTTAAAAAAAAAGGTGAAAATCACGCAAAAGCGGACCGCATACTAGTATGTCGTTTTTCACGATTTTGGAGGATTTAAAAAAAAAAGGTGAAAATCACGCAAAAGCGAAAGGCTATAGTCCATGGTGTCGGAGGGCATACTATAGTATGTCGTTTTTCACGATTTCGGAGGATTTGAAAAAAATGTGAAAATCACGCAAAAGCGAAAGGCTATAGTCCATGGTGTCGGAGAGCATACTATAGTATGTCGTTTTTAACGATTTCGGAGGATTAAAAAAAAAGGTGAAAATCACGCAAAAGCGAAAGGCTATAGTCCATGGTGTCGGAGGGCATACTATAGTATGTCGTTTTTCACGATTTCGGAGGATTTGAAAAAAAGGTGAAAATCACGCAAAAGCGAAAGGCTATAGTCCATGGTCTCGGACCGCATACTAGTATGTCGTTTTTCACGATTTCGGAGGATTTAAAAAAAAAAGGTGAAAATCACGCAAAAGCGAAAGGCGTGTCGGAGGGCATACTATAGTATGTCGTTTTTCACGATTTCGGAGGATAAAAAAAAAAGGTGAAAATCACGCAAAAGCGAAAGGCTATAGTCCATGGTGTCGGAGGGCATACTATAGTATGTCGTTTTTCACGATTTCGGAGGATTTGAAAAAAAGGTGAAAATCACGCAAAAGCGAAAGGCTATAGTCTATGGTGTCGGAGGGCATACTATAGTATGTCGTTTTTCACGATTTCGGAGGATTTAAAAAAAAAGGTGAAAATCACGCAAAAGCGAAAGGCTATAGTCCATGGTGTCGGAGGGCATACTATAGTATGTCGTTTTTCACGATTTCGGAGGATTTGAAAAAAAGGTGAAAATCACGCAAAAGCGAAAGGCTATAGTCCATGGTGTCGGAGGGCATACTATAGTATGTCGTTTTTCACGATTTCGGAGGATTAAAAAAAAAGGTGAAAATCACGCAAAAGCGAAAGGCTATAGTCCATGGTGTCGGAGGGCATACTATAGTATGTCGTTTTTCACGATTTCGGAGGATTTAAAAAAAAAGGTGAAAATCACGCAAAAGCGAAAGGCTATAGTCCATGGTCTCGGACCGCATACTAGTATGTCGTTTTTCACGATTTCGGAGGATTTGAAAAAAAGGTGAAAATCACGCAAAAGCGAAAGGCTATAGTCCATGGTGTCGGAGGGCATACTATAGTATGTCGTTTTTCACGATTTCGGAGGATTAAAAAAAAAGGTGAAAATCACGCAAAAGCGAAAGGCTATAGTCCATGGTGTCGGAGGGCATACTATAGTATGTCGTTTTTCACGATTTCGGAGGATTTGAAAAAAAGGTGAAAATCACGCAAAAGCGAAAGGCTATAGTCCATGGTGTCGGAGGGCATACTATAGTATGTCGTTTTTCACGATTTCGGAGGATTTGAAAAAAAGGTGAAAATCACGCAAAAGCGAAAGGCTATAGTCCATGGTGTCGGAGGGCATACTATAGTATGTAGTTTTTCACGATTTCGGAGGATTTGAAAAAAAGGTGAAAATCACGCAAAAGCGAAAGGCTATAGTCCATGGTGTCGGAGGGCATACTATAGTATGTCGTTTTTCACGATTTCGGAGGATTTGAAAAAAAGGTGAAAATCACGCAAAAGCGAAAGGCTATAGTCCATAGTGTCGGAGAGCATACTATAGTATGTCGTTTTTCACGATTTCGGAGGATTAAAAAAAAAGGTGAAAATCACGCAAAAGCGAAAGGCTATAGTCCATGGTGTCGGAGGGCATACTATAGTATGTCGTTTTTCACGATTTCGGAGGATTTGAAAAAAAGGTGAAAATCACGCAAAAGCGAAAGGCTATAGTCCATGGTGTCGGAGGGCATACTATAGTATGTCGTTTTTCACGATTTCGGAGGATTTAAAAAAAAAAGGTGAAAATCACGCAAAAGCGAAAGGCTATAGTCCATGGTGTCGGAGGGCATACTATAGTATGTCGTGTTTCACGATTTCGGAGGATTTAAAAAAAAAAGGTGAAAATCACGCAAAAGCGAAAGGCTATAGTCCATGGTGTCGGAGGGCATACTATATAGTATGTGGTTTTTCACGATTTCGGAGGATTTAAAAAAAAAGGTGAAAATCACGCAAAAGCGAAAGGCTATAGTCCATGGTGTCGGAGGGCATACTATATAGTATGTGGTTTTTCACGATTTCGGAGGATTTGAAAAAAAGGTGAAAATCACGCAAAAGCGAAAGGCTATAGTCCATGGTGTCGGAGAGCATACTATAGTATGTCGTTTTTAACGATTTCGGAGGATTTAAAAAAAAAGGTGAAAATCACGCAAAAGCAAAAGGCTATAGTCCATGGTGTCGGAGGGCATACTATAGTATGTCGTTTTTCACGATTTCGGAGGATTAAAAAAAAAGGTGAAAATCACGCAAAAGCGAAAGGCTATAGTCCATGGTGTCGGAGGGCATACTATAGTATGTCGTTTTTCACGATTTCGGAGGATTTGAAAAAAAGATGAAAATCACGCAAAAGCGAAAGGCTATAGTCCATGGTGTGGGAGGGCATACTATAGTATGTCGTTTTTCACGATTTCGGAGGATTTAAAAAAAAAGGTGAAAATCACGCAAAAGCGAAAGGCTATAGTCCATGGTGTCGGAGGGCATACTATAGTATGTCGTTTTTCACGATTTCGGAGGATTTGAAAAAAAGGTGAAAATCACGCAAAAGCGAAAGGCTATAGTCCATGGTGTCGGAGGGCATACTATAGTATGTCGTTTTTCACGATTTCGGAGGATTAAAAAAAAAGGTGAAAATCACGCAAAAGCGAAAGGCTATAGTCCATGGTGTCGGAGGGCATACTATAGTATGTCGTTTTTCACGATTTCGGAGGATTTAAAAAAAAAGGTGAAAATCACGCAAAAGCGAAAGGCTATAGTCCATGGTCTCGGACCGCATACTATAGTATGTCGTTTTTCACGATTTCGGAGGATTTGAAAAAAAGGTGAAAATCACGCAAAAGCGAAAGGCTATAGTCCATGGTGTCGGAGGGCATACTATAGTATGTCGTTTTTCACGATTTCGGAGGATTAAAAAAACAGGTGAAAATCACGCAAAAGCGAAAGGCTATAGTCCATGGTGTCGGAGGGCATACTATAGTATGTCGTTTTTCACGATTTCGGAGGATTTAAAAAAAAAGGTGAAAATCACGCAAAAGCGAAAGGCTATAGTCCATGGTCTCGGACCGCATACTAGTATGTCGTTTTTCACGATTTTGGAGGATTTTAAAAAAAAAGGTGAAAATCACGCAAAAGCGAAAGGCTATAGTCCATGGTGTCGGAGGGCATACTATAGTATGTCGTTTTTCACGATTTCGGAGGATTTAAAAAAAAAAGGTGAAAATCACGCAAAAGCGAAAGGCTATAGTCCATGGTGTCGGAGGGCATACTATAGTATGTGGTTTTTCACGATTTTGGAGGATTTAAAAAAAAAGGTGAAAATCACGCAAAAGCGAAAGGCTATAGTCCATGGTGTCGGAGGGCATACTATAGTATGTCGTTTTTCACGATTTCGGAGGATTAAAAAAAAAGGTGAAAATCACGCAAAAGCGAAAGGCTATAGTCCATGGTGTCGGAGGGCATACTATAGTATGTCGTTTTTCACGATTTCGGAGGATTTAAAAAAAAAGGTGAAAATCACGCAAAAGCGAAAGGCTATAGTCCATGGTCTCGGACCGCATACTAGTATGTCGTTTTTCACGATTTCGGAGGATTTGAAAAAAAGGTGAAAATCACGCAAAAGCGAAAGGCTATAGTCCATGGTGTCGGAGGGCATACTATAGTATGTCGTTTTTCACGATTTCGGAGGATTAAAAAAAAAGGTGAAAATCACGCAAAAGCGAAAGGCTATAGTCCATGGTGTCGGAGGGCATACTATAGTATGTCGTTTTTCACGATTTCGGAGGATTTGAAAAAAAGGTGAAAATCACGCAAAAGCGAAAGGCTATAGTCCATGGTGTCGGAGGGCATACTATAGTATGTCGTTTTTCACGATTTCGGAGGATTTGAAAAAAAGGTGAAAATCACGCAAAAGCGAAAGGCTATAGTCCATGGTGTCGGAGGGCATACTATAGTATGTAGTTTTTCACGATTTCGGAGGATTTGAAAAAAAGGTGAAAATCACGCAAAAGCGAAAGGCTATAGTCCATGGTGTCGGAGGGCATACTATAGTATGTCGTTTTTCACGATTTCGGAGGATTTGAAAAAAAGGTGAAAATCACGCAAAAGCGAAAGGCTATAGTCCATAGTGTCGGAGAGCATACTATAGTATGTCGTTTTTCACGATTTCGGAGGATTAAAAAAAAAGGTGAAAATCACGCAAAAGCGAAAGGCTATAGTCCATGGTGTCGGAGGGCATACTATAGTATGTCGTTTTTCACGATTTCGGAGGATTTGAAAAAAAGGTGAAAATCACGCAAAAGCGAAAGGCTATAGTCCATGGTGTCGGAGGGCATACTATAGTATGTCGTTTTTCACGATTTCGGAGGATTTAAAAAAAAAAGGTGAAAATCACGCAAAAGCGAAAGGCTATAGTCCATGGTGTCGGAGGGCATACTATAGTATGTCGTGTTTCACGATTTCGGAGGATTTAAAAAAAAAAGGTGAAAATCACGCAAAAGCGAAAGGCTATAGTCCATGGTGTCGGAGGGCATACTATATAGTATGTGGTTTTTCACGATTTCGGAGGATTTAAAAAAAAAGGTGAAAATCACGCAAAAGCGAAAGGCTATAGTCCATGGTGTCGGAGGGCATACTATATAGTATGTGGTTTTTCACGATTTCGGAGGATTTGAAAAAAAGGTGAAAATCACGCAAAAGCGAAAGGCTATAGTCCATGGTGTCGGAGAGCATACTATAGTATGTCGTTTTTAACGATTTCGGAGGATTTAAAAAAAAAGGTGAAAATCACGCAAAAGCAAAAGGCTATAGTCCATGGTGTCGGAGGGCATACTATAGTATGTCGTTTTTCACGATTTCGGAGGATTAAAAAAAAAGGTGAAAATCACGCAAAAGCGAAAGGCTATAGTCCATGGTGTCGGAGGGCATACTATAGTATGTCGTTTTTCACGATTTCGGAGGATTTGAAAAAAAGATGAAAATCACGCAAAAGCGAAAGGCTATAGTCCATGGTGTGGGAGGGCATACTATAGTATGTCGTTTTTCACGATTTCGGAGGATTTAAAAAAAAAGGTGAAAATCACGCAAAAGCGAAAGGCTATAGTCCATGGTGTCGGAGGGCATACTATAGTATGTCGTTTTTCACGATTTCGGAGGATTTGAAAAAAAGGTGAAAATCACGCAAAAGCGAAAGGCTATAGTCCATGGTGTCGGAGGGCATACTATAGTATGTCGTTTTTCACGATTTCGGAGGATTAAAAAAAAAGGTGAAAATCACGCAAAAGCGAAAGGCTATAGTCCATGGTGTCGGAGGGCATACTATAGTATGTCGTTTTTCACGATTTCGGAGGATTTAAAAAAAAAGGTGAAAATCACGCAAAAGCGAAAGGCTATAGTCCATGGTCTCGGACCGCATACTATAGTATGTCGTTTTTCACGATTTCGGAGGATTTGAAAAAAAGGTGAAAATCACGCAAAAGCGAAAGGCTATAGTCCATGGTGTCGGAGGGCATACTATAGTATGTCGTTTTTCACGATTTCGGAGGATTAAAAAAAAAGGTGAAAATCACGCAAAAGCGAAAGGCTATAGTCCATGGTGTCGGAGGGCATACTATAGTATGTCGTTTTTCACGATTTCGGAGGATTTAAAAAAAAAGGTGAAAATCACGCAAAAGCGAAAGGCTATAGTCCATGGTCTCGGACCGCATACTATAGTATGTCGTTTTTCACGATTTCGGAGGATTTGAAAAAAAGGTGAAAATCACGCAAAAGCGAAAGGCTATAGTCCATGGTGTCGGAGGGCATACTATAGTATGTCGTTTTTCACGATTTCGGAGGATTAAAAAAAAAGGTGAAAATCACGCAAAAGCGAAAGGCTATAGTCCATGGTGTCGGAGGGCATACTATAGTATGTCGTTTTTCACGATTTCGGAGGATTTAAAAAAAAAGGTGAAAATCACGCAAAAGCGAAAGGCTATAGTCCATGGTCTCGGACCGCATACTAGTATGTCGTTTTTCACGATTTTGGAGGATTTTAAAAAAAAAGGTGAAAATCACGCAAAAGCGAAAGGCTATAGTCCATGGTGTCGGAGGGCATACTATAGTATGTCGTTTTTCACGATTTCGGAGGATTTAAAAAAAAAAGGTGAAAATCACGCAAAAGCGAAAGGCTATAGTCCATGGTGTCGGAGGGCATACTATAGTATGTGGTTTTTCACGATTTTGGAGGATTTAAAAAAAAAGGTGAAAATCACGCAAAAGCGAAAGGCTATAGTCCATGGTGTCGGAGGGCATACTATAGTATGTCGTTTTTCACGATTTCGGAGGATTAAAAAAAAAGGTGAAAATCACGCAAAAGCGAAAGGCTATAGTCCATGGTGTCGGAGGGCATACTATAGTATGTCGTTTTTCACGATTTCGGAGGATTTAAAAAAAAAGGTGAAAATCACGCAAAAGCGAAAGGCTATAGTCCATGGTCTCGGACCGCATACTAGTATGTCGTTTTTCACGATTTCGGAGGATTTGAAAAAAAGGTGAAAATCACGCAAAAGCGAAAGGCTATAGTCCATGGTGTCGGAGGGCATACTATAGTATGTCGTTTTTCACGATTTCGGAGGATTAAAAAAAAAGGTGAAAATCACGCAAAAGCGAAAGGCTATAGTCCATGGTGTCGGAGGGCATACTATAGTATGTCGTTTTTCACGATTTCGGAGGATTTGAAAAAAAGGTGAAAATCACGCAAAAGCGAAAGGCTATAGTCCATGGTGTCGGAGGGCATACTATAGTATGTCGTTTTTCACGATTTCGGAGGATTTGAAAAAAAGGTGAAAATCACGCAAAAGCGAAAGGCTATAGTCCATGGTGTCGGAGGGCATACTATAGTATGTAGTTTTTCACGATTTCGGAGGATTTGAAAAAAAGGTGAAAATCACGCAAAAGCGAAAGGCTATAGTCCATGGTGTCGGAGGGCATACTATAGTATGTCGTTTTTCACGATTTCGGAGGATTTGAAAAAAAGGTGAAAATCACGCAAAAGCGAAAGGCTATAGTCCATAGTGTCGGAGAGCATACTATAGTATGTCGTTTTTCACGATTTCGGAGGATTAAAAAAAAAGGTGAAAATCACGCAAAAGCGAAAGGCTATAGTCCATGGTGTCGGAGGGCATACTATAGTATGTCGTTTTTCACGATTTCGGAGGATTTGAAAAAAAGGTGAAAATCACGCAAAAGCGAAAGGCTATAGTCCATGGTGTCGGAGGGCATACTATAGTATGTCGTTTTTCACGATTTCGGAGGATTTAAAAAAAAAAGGTGAAAATCACGCAAAAGCGAAAGGCTATAGTCCATGGTGTCGGAGGGCATACTATAGTATGTCGTGTTTCACGATTTCGGAGGATTTAAAAAAAAAAGGTGAAAATCACGCAAAAGCGAAAGGCTATAGTCCATGGTGTCGGAGGGCATACTATATAGTATGTGGTTTTTCACGATTTCGGAGGATTTAAAAAAAAAGGTGAAAATCACGCAAAAGCGAAAGGCTATAGTCCATGGTGTCGGAGGGCATACTATATAGTATGTGGTTTTTCACGATTTCGGAGGATTTGAAAAAAAGGTGAAAATCACGCAAAAGCGAAAGGCTATAGTCCATGGTGTCGGAGAGCATACTATAGTATGTCGTTTTTAACGATTTCGGAGGATTTAAAAAAAAAGGTGAAAATCACGCAAAAGCAAAAGGCTATAGTCCATGGTGTCGGAGGGCATACTATAGTATGTCGTTTTTCACGATTTCGGAGGATTAAAAAAAAAGGTGAAAATCACGCAAAAGCGAAAGGCTATAGTCCATGGTGTCGGAGGGCATACTATAGTATGTCGTTTTTCACGATTTCGGAGGATTTGAAAAAAAGATGAAAATCACGCAAAAGCGAAAGGCTATAGTCCATGGTGTGGGAGGGCATACTATAGTATGTCGTTTTTCACGATTTCGGAGGATTTAAAAAAAAAGGTGAAAATCACGCAAAAGCGAAAGGCTATAGTCCATGGTGTCGGAGGGCATACTATAGTATGTCGTTTTTCACGATTTCGGAGGATTTGAAAAAAAGGTGAAAATCACGCAAAAGCGAAAGGCTATAGTCCATGGTGTCGGAGGGCATACTATAGTATGTCGTTTTTCACGATTTCGGAGGATTAAAAAAAAAGGTGAAAATCACGCAAAAGCGAAAGGCTATAGTCCATGGTGTCGGAGGGCATACTATAGTATGTCGTTTTTCACGATTTCGGAGGATTTAAAAAAAAAGGTGAAAATCACGCAAAAGCGAAAGGCTATAGTCCATGGTCTCGGACCGCATACTATAGTATGTCGTTTTTCACGATTTCGGAGGATTTGAAAAAAAGGTGAAAATCACGCAAAAGCGAAAGGCTATAGTCCATGGTGTCGGAGGGCATACTATAGTATGTCGTTTTTCACGATTTCGGAGGATTAAAAAAAAAGGTGAAAATCACGCAAAAGCGAAAGGCTATAGTCCATGGTGTCGGAGGGCATACTATAGTATGTCGTTTTTCACGATTTCGGAGGATTTAAAAAAAAAGGTGAAAATCACGCAAAAGCGAAAGGCTATAGTCCATGGTCTCGGACCGCATACTAGTATGTCGTTTTTCACGATTTTGGAGGATTTTAAAAAAAAAGGTGAAAATCACGCAAAAGCGAAAGGCTATAGTCCATGGTGTCGGAGGGCATACTATAGTATGTCGTGTTTCACGATTTCGGAGGATTTAAAAAAAAAAGGTGAAAATCACGCAAAAGCGAAAGGCTATAGTCCATGGTGTCGGAGGGCATACTATAGTATGTGGTTTTTCACGATTTTGGAGGATTTAAAAAAAAAGGTGAAAATCACGCAAAAGCGAAAGGCTATAGTCCATGGTGTCGGAGGGCATACTATAGTATGTCGTTTTTCACGATTTCGGAGGATTTGAAAAAAAGGTGAAAATCACGCAAAAGCGAAAGGCTATAGTCCATGGTGTCGGAGAGCATACTATAGTATGTCGTTTTTAACGATTTCGGAGGATTTAAAAAAAAGGTGAAAATCACGCGAAAGCAAAAGGCTATAGTCCATGGTGTCGGAGGGCATACTATAGTATGTCGTTTTTCACGATTTCGGAGGATTAAAAAAAAAGGTGAAAATCACGCAAAAGCGAAAGGCTATAGTCCATGGTGTCGGAGGGCATACTATAGTATGTCGTTTTTCACGATTTCGGAGGATTTGAAAAAAAGGTGAAAATCACGCAAAAGCGAAAGGCTATAGTCCATGGTGTCGGAGGGCATACTATAGTATGTCGTTTTTCACGATTTCGGAGGATTTAAAAAAAAAGGTGAAAATCACGCAAAAGCGAAAGGCTATAGTCCATGGTCTCGGACCGCATACTAGTATGTCGTTTTTCACGATTTCGGAGGATTTAAAAAAAAAAGGTGAAAATCACGCAAAAGCGAAAGGCGTGTCGGAGGGCATACTATAGTATGTCGTTTTTCACGATTTCGGAGGATTAAAAAAAAAGGTGAAAATCACGCAAAAGCGAAAGGCTATAGTCCATGGTGTCGGAGGGCATACTATAGTATGTCGTTTTTCACGATTTCGGAGGATTTGAAAAAAAGGTGAAAATCACGCAAAAGCGAAAGGCTATAGTCCATGGTGTCGGAGGGCATACTATAGTATCTCGTTTTTCACGATTTCGGAGGATTTAAAAAAAAAGGTGAAAATCACGCAAAAGCGAAAGGCTATAGTCCATGGTGTCGGAGGGCATACTATAGTATGTCGTTTTTCACGATTTCGGAGGATTTGAAAAAAAGGTGAAAATCACGCAAAAGCGAAAGGCTATAGTCCATGGTGTCGGAGGGCATACTATAGTATGTCGTTTTTCACGATTTCGGAGGATTTGAAAAAAAGGTGAAAATCACGCAAAAGCGAAAGGCTATAGTCCATGGTGTCGGAGGGCATACTATAGTATGTCGTTTTTCACGATTTCGGAGGATTAAAAAAAAAGGTGAAAATCACGCAAAAGCGAAAGGCTATAGTCCATGGTGTCGGAGGGCATACTATAGTATGTCGTTTTTCACGATTTCGGAGGATTTAAAAAAAAAGGTGAAAATCACGCAAAAGCGAAAGGCTATAGTCCATGGTCTCGGACCGCATACTAGTATGTCGTTTTTCACGATTTCGGAGGATTTAAAAAAAAAGGTGAAAATCACGCAAAAGCGAAAGGCTATAGTCCATGGTCTCGGACCGCATACTAGTATGTCGTTTTTCACGATTTTTGAGGATTTTTTAAAAAAAAGGTGAAAATCACGCAAAAGCGAAAGGCTATAGTCCATGGTGTCGGAGGGCATACTATAGTATGTCGTTTTTCACGATTTCGGAGGATTTGAAAAAAATGTGAAAATCACGCAAAAGCGAAAGGCTATAGTCCATGGTGTCGGAGAGCATACTATAGTATGTCGTTTTTAACGATTTCGGAGGATTAAAAAAAAAGGTGAAAATCACGCAAAAGCGAAAGGCTATAGTCCATGGTGTCGGAGGGCATACTATAGTATGTCGTTTTTCACGATTTCGGAGGATTAGAAAAAAATGTGAAAATCACGGAAAAGCGAAAGGCTATAGTCCATGGTGTCGGAGAGCATACTATAGTATGTCGTTTTTAACGATTTCGGAGGATTAAAAAAAAAGGTGAAAATCACGCAAAAGCGAAAGGCTATAGTCCATGGTGTCGGAGGGCATACTATAGTATGTCGTTTTTCACGATTTCGGAGGATTTGAAAAAAAGGTGAAAATCACGCAAAAGCGAAAGGCTATAGTCCATGGTGTCGGAGGGCATACTATAGTATGTCGTTTTTCACGATTTCGGAGGATTTAAAAAAAAAGGTGAAAATCACGCAAAAGCGAAAGGCTATAGTCCATGGTCTCGGACCGCATACTAGTATGTCGTTTTTCACGATTTTGGAGGATTTAAAAAAAAAAGTGAAAATCACGCAAAAGCGAAAGGCTATAGTCCATGGTGTCGGAGGGCATACTATAGTATGTCGTTTTTCACGATTTCGGAGGATTAAAAAAAAAGGTGAAAATCACGCAAAAGCGAAAGGCTATAGTCCATGGTGTCGGAGGGCATACTATAGTATGTCGTTTTTCACGATTTCGGAGGATTTGAAAAAAAGGTGAAAATCACGCAAAAGCGAAAGGCTATAGTCCATGGTGTCGGAGGGCATACTATAGTATGTCGTTTTTCACGATTTCGGAGGATTTAAAAAAAAAAGGTGAAAATCACGCAAAAGCGAAAGGCTATAGTCCATGGTGTCGGAGGGCATACTATAGTATGTGGTTTTTCACGATTTCGGAGGATTTAAAAAAAAAGGTGAAAATCACGCAAAAGCGAAAGGCTATCGTCCATGGTGTCGGAGGGCATACTATTGTATGTCGTTTTTCACGATTTCGGAGGATTTGAAAAAAAGGTGAAAATCACGCAAAAGCGAAAGGCTATAGTCCATGGTGTCGGAGAGCATACTATAGTATGTCGTTTTTAACGATTTCGGAGGATTTAAAAAAAAAAGGTGAAAATCACGCAAAAGCAAAAGGCTATAGTCCATGGTGTCGGAGGGCATACTATAGTATGTCGTTTTTCACGATTTCGGAGGATTAAAAAAAAAGGTGAAAATCACGCAAAAGCGAAAGGCTATAGTCCATGGTGTCGGAGGGCATACTATAGTATGTCGTTTTTCACGATTTCGGAGGATTTGAAAAAAAGGTGAAAATCACGCAAAAGCGAAAGGCTATAGTCCATGGTGTGGGAGGGCATACTATAGTATGTCGTTTTTCACGATTTCGGAGGATTAAAAAAAAAGGTGAAAATCACGCAAAAGCGAAAGGCTATAGTCCATGGTCTCGGACCGCATACTAGTATGTCGTTTTTCACGATTTCGGAGGATTTAAAAAAAAAAGGTGAAAATCACGCAAAAGCGAAAGGCGTGTCGGAGGGCATACTATAGTATGTCGTTTTTCACGATTTCGGAGGATAAAAAAAAAGGTGAAAATCACGCAAAAGCGAAAGGCTATAGTCCATGGTGTCGGAGGGCATACTATAGTATGTCGTTTTTCACGATTTCGGAGGATTTGAAAAAAAGGTGAAAATCACGCAAAAGCGAAAGGCTATAGTCCATGGTGTCGGAGGGCATACTATAGTATGTCGTTTTTCACGATTTCGGAGGATTTGAAAAAAAGGTGAAAATCACGCAAAAGCGAAAGGCTATAGTCCATGGTGTCGGAGGGCATACTATAGTATGTCGTTTTTCACGATTTCGGAGGATTAAAAAAAAAGGTGAAAATCACGCAAAAGCGAAAGGCTATAGTCCATGGTCTCGGACCGCATACTAGTATGTCGTTTTTCACGATTTCGGAGGATTTGAAAAAAAGGTGAAAATCACGCAAAAGCGAAAGGCTATAGTCCATGGTGTCGGAGGGCATACTATAGTATGTCGTTTTTCACGATTTCGGAGGATTTAAAAAAAAAGGTGAAAATCACGCAAAAGCGAAAGGCTATAGTCCATGGTGTCGGAGGGCATACTATAGTATGTCGTTTTTCACGATTTCGGAGGATTTGAAAAAAAGGTGAAAATCACGCAAAAGCGAAAGGCTATAGTCCATGGTGTCGGAGGGCATACTATAGTATGTCGTTTTTCACGATTTCGGAGGATTTGAAAAAAAGGTGAAAATCACGCAAAAGCGAAAGGCTATAGTCCATGGTGTCGGAGGGCATACTATAGTATGTCGTTTTTCACGATTTCGGAGGATTAAAAAAAAAGGTGAAAATCACGCAAAAGCGAAAGGCTATAGTCCATGGTGTCGGAGGGCATACTATAGTATGTCGTTTTTCACGATTTCGGAGGATTTAAAAAAAAAGGTGAAAATCACGCAAAAGCGAAAGGCTATAGTCCATGGTCTCGGACCGCATACTAGTATGTCGTTTTTCACGATTTTGGAGGATTTAAAAAAAAAAGGTGAAAATCACGCAAAAGCGAAAGGCTATAGTCCATGGTGTCGGAGGGCATACTATAGTATGTCGTTTTTCACGATTTCGGAGGATTTAAAAAAAAAAGGTGAAAATCACGCAAAAGCGAAAGGCTATAGTCCATGGTGTCGGAGGGCATACTATAGTATGTCGTTTTTCACGATTTCGGAGGATTAAAAAAAAAGGTGAAAATCACGCAAAAGCGAAAGGCTATAGTCCATGGTGTCGGAGGGCATACTATAGTATGTCGTTTTTCACGATTTCGGAGGATTTTAAAAAAAAAGGTGAAAATCACGCAAAAGCGAAAGGCTATAGTCCATGGTCTCGGACCGCATACTAGTATGTCGTTTTTCACGATTTTGGAGGATTTAAAAAAAAAAAGGTGAAAATCACGCAAAAGCGAAAGGCTATAGTCCATGGTGTCGGAGGGCATACTATAGTATGTCGTTTTTCACGATTTCGGAGGATTTGAAAAAAATGTGAAAATCACGCAAAAGCGAAAGGCTATAGTCCATGGTGTCGGAGAGCATACTATAGTATGTCGTTTTTAACGATTTCGGAGGATTTAAAAAAAAGGTGAAAATCACGCAAAAGCGAAAGGCTATAGTCCATGGTGTCGGAGGGCATACTATAGTATGTCGTTTTTCACGATTTCGGAGGATTTAAAAAAAAAGGTGAAAATCACGCAAAAGCGAAAGGCTATAGTCCATGGTCTCGGACCGCATACTAGTATGTCGTTTTTCACGATTTTGGAGGATTTTAAAAAAAAAGGTGAAAATCACGCAAAAGCGAAAGGCTATAGTCCATGGTGTCGGAGGGCATACTATAGTATGTCGTTTTTCACGATTTCGGAGGATTTAAAAAAAAAAGGTGAAAATCACGCAAAAGCGAAAGGCTATAGTCCATGGTGTCGGAGGGCATACTATAGTATGTCGTTTTTCACGATTTCGGAGGATTTAAAAAAAAAGGTGAAAATCACGCAAAAGCGAAAGGCTATAGTCCATGGTCTCGGACCGCATACTAGTATGTCGTTTTTCACGATTTTGGAGGATTTAAAAAAAAAAGGTGAAAATCACGCAAAAGCGAAAGGCTATAGTCCATGGTGTCGGAGGGCATACTATAGTATGTCGTTTTTCACGATTTCGGAGGATTTTAAAAAAAAAGGTGAAAATCACGCAAAAGCGAAAGGCTATAGTCCATGGTGTCGGAGGGCATACTATAGTATGTCGTTTTTCACGATTTTGGAGGATTAAAAAAAAAGGTGAAAATCACGCAAAAGCGAAAGGCTATAGTCCATGGTGTCGGAGGGCATACTATAGTATGTCGTTTTTCACGATTTCGGAGGATTTAAAAAAAAAGGTGAAAATCACGCAAAAGCGGACCGCATACTAGTATGTCGTTTTTCACGATTTTGGAGGATTTTAAAAAAAAAGGTGAAAATCACGCAAAAGCGAAAGGCTATAGTCCATGGTGTCGGAGGGCATACTATAGTATGTCGTTTTTCACGATTTCGGAGGATTTGAAAAAAATGTGAAAATCACGCAAAAGCGAAAGGCTATAGTCCATGGTGTCGGAGAGCATACTATAGTATGTCGTTTTTAACGATTTCGGAGGATTAAAAAAAAAGGTGAAAATCACGCAAAAGCGAAAGGCTATAGTCCATGGTGTCGGAGGGCATACTATAGTATGTCGTTTTTCACGATTTCGGAGGATTTGAAAAAAAGGTGAAAATCACGCAAAAGCGAAAGGCTATAGTCCATGGTCTCGGACCGCATACTAGTATGTCGTTTTTCACGATTTCGGAGGATTTTAAAAAAAAAGGTGAAAATCACGCAAAAGCGAAAGGCGTGTCGGAGGGCATACTATAGTATGTCGTTTTTCACGATTTCGGAGGATAAAAAAAAAAGGTGAAAATCACGCAAAAGCGAAAGGCTATAGTCCATGGTGTCGGAGGGCATACTATAGTATGTCGTTTTTCACGATTTCGGAGGATTTGAAAAAAAGGTGAAAATCACGCAAAAGCGAAAGGCTATAGTCTATGGTGTCGGAGGGCATACTATAGTATGTCGTTTTTCACGATTTCGGAGGATTTAAAAAAAAAGGTGAAAATCACGCAAAAGCGAAAGGCTATAGTCCATGGTGTCGGAGGGCATACTATAGTATGTCGTTTTTCACGATTTCGGAGGATTTGAAAAAAAGGTGAAAATCACGCAAAAGCGAAAGGCTATAGTCCATGGTGTCGGAGGGCATACTATAGTATGTCGTTTTTCACGATTTCGGAGGATTAAAAAAAAAGGTGAAAATCACGCAAAAGCGAAAGGCTATAGTCCATGGTGTCGGAGGGCATACTATAGTATGTCGTTTTTCACGATTTCGGAGGATTTAAAAAAAAAGGTGAAAATCACGCAAAAGCGAAAGGCTATAGTCCATGGTCTCGGACCGCATACTAGTATGTCGTTTTTCACGATTTCGGAGGATTTGAAAAAAAGGTGAAAATCACGCAAAAGCGAAAGGCTATAGTCCATGGTGTCGGAGGGCATACTATAGTATGTCGTTTTTCACGATTTCGGAGGATTAAAAAAAAAGGTGAAAATCACGCAAAAGCGAAAGGCTATAGTCCATGGTGTCGGAGGGCATACTATAGTATGTCGTTTTTCACGATTTCGGAGGATTTGAAAAAAAGGTGAAAATCACGCAAAAGCGAAAGGCTATAGTCCATGGTGTCGGAGGGCATACTATAGTATGTCGTTTTTCACGATTTCGGAGGATTTGAAAAAAAGGTGAAAATCACGCAAAAGCGAAAGGCTATAGTCCATGGTGTCGGAGGGCATACTATAGTATGTAGTTTTTCACGATTTCGGAGGATTTGAAAAAAAGGTGAAAATCACGCAAAAGCGAAAGGCTATAGTCCATGGTGTCGGAGGGCATACTATAGTATGTCGTTTTTCACGATTTCGGAGGATTTGAAAAAAAGGTGAAAATCACGCAAAAGCGAAAGGCTATAGTCCATAGTGTCGGAGAGCATACTATAGTATGTCGTTTTTCACGATTTCGGAGGATTAAAAAAAAAGGTGAAAATCACGCAAAAGCGAAAGGCTATAGTCCATGGTGTCGGAGGGCATACTATAGTATGTCGTTTTTCACGATTTCGGAGGATTTGAAAAAAAGGTGAAAATCACGCAAAAGCGAAAGGCTATAGTCCATGGTGTCGGAGGGCATACTATAGTATGTCGTTTTTCACGATTTCGGAGGATTTAAAAAAAAAAGGTGAAAATCACGCAAAAGCGAAAGGCTATAGTCCATGGTGTCGGAGGGCATACTATAGTATGTCGTGTTTCACGATTTCGGAGGATTTAAAAAAAAAAGGTGAAAATCACGCAAAAGCGAAAGGCTATAGTCCATGGTGTCGGAGGGCATACTATATAGTATGTGGTTTTTCACGATTTCGGAGGATTTAAAAAAAAAGGTGAAAATCACGCAAAAGCGAAAGGCTATCTCCATGGTGTCGGAGGGCATACTATTGTATGTCGTTTTTCACGATTTCGGAGGATTTGAAAAAAAGGTGAAAATCACGCAAAAGCGAAAGGCTATAGTCCATGGTGTCGGAGAGCATACTATAGTATGTCGTTTTTAACGATTTCGGAGGATTTTAAAAAAAAGGTGAAAATCACGCAAAAGCAAAAGGCTATAGTCCATGGTGTCGGAGGGCATACTATAGTATGTCGTTTTTCACGATTTCGGAGGATTAAAAAAAAAGGTGAAAATCACGCAAAAGCGAAAGGCTATAGTCCATGGTGTCGGAGGGCATACTATAGTATGTCGTTTTTCACGATTTCGGAGGATTTGAAAAAAAAGATGAAAATCACGCAAAAGCGAAAGGCTATAGTCCATGGTGTGGGAGGGCATACTATAGTATGTCGTTTTTCACGATTTCGGAGGATTTAAAAAAAAAGGTGAAAATCACGCAAAAGCGAAAGGCTATAGTCCATGGTGTCGGAGGGCATACTATAGTATGTCGTTTTTCACGATTTCGGAGGATTTGAAAAAAAGGTGAAAATCACGCAAAAGCGAAAGGCTATAGTCCATGGTGTCGGAGGGCATACTATAGTATGTCGTTTTTCACGATTTCGGAGGATTAAAAAAAAAGGTGAAAATCACGCAAAAGCGAAAGGCTATAGTCCATGGTGTCGGAGGGCATACTATAGTATGTCGTTTTTCACGATTTCGGAGGATTTAAAAAAAAAGGTGAAAATCACGCAAAAGCGAAAGGCTATAGTCCATGGTCTCGGACCGCATACTATAGTATGTCGTTTTTCACGATTTCGGAGGATTTGAAAAAAAGGTGAAAATCACGCAAAAGCGAAAGGCTATAGTCCATGGTGTCGGAGGGCATACTATAGTATGTCGTTTTTCACGATTTCCGAGGATTAAAAAAAAAGGTGAAAATCACGCAAAAGCGAAAGGCTATAGTCCATGGTGTCGGAGGGCATACTATAGTATGTCGTTTTTCACGATTTCGGAGGATTTAAAAAAAAAGGTGAAAATCACGCAAAAGCGAAAGGCTATAGTCCATGGTCTCGGACCGCATACTAGTATGTCGTTTTTCACGATTTTGGAGGATTTTAAAAAAAAGGTGAAAATCACGCAAAAGCGAAAGGCTATAGTCCATGGTGTCGGAGGGCATACTATAGTATGTCGTTTTTCACGATTTCGGAGGATTTAAAAAAAAAAGGTGAAAATCACGCAAAAGCGAAAGGCTATAGTCCATGGTGTCGGAGGGCATACTATAGTATGTGGTTTTTCACGATTTTGGAGGATTTAAAAAAAAAGGTGAAAATCACGCAAAAGCGAAAGGCTATAGTCCATGGTGTCGGAGGGCATACTATAGTATGTCGTTTTTCACGATTTCGGAGGATTTGAAAAAAAGGTGAAAATCACGCAAAAGCGAAAGGCTATAGTCCATGGTGTCGGAGAGCATACTATAGTATGTCGTTTTTAACGATTTCGGAGGATTTAAAAAAAAGGTGAAAATCACGCGAAAGCAAAAGGCTATAGTCCATGGTGTCGGAGGGCATACTATAGTATGTCGTTTTTCACGATTTCGGAGGATTAAAAAAAAAGGTGAAAATCACGCAAAAGCGAAAGGCTATAGTCCATGGTGTCGGAGGGCATACTATAGTATGTCGTTTTTCACGATTTCGGAGGATTTGAAAAAAAGGTGAAAATCACGCAAAAGCGAAAGGCTATAGTCCATGGTGTCGGAGGGCATACTATAGTATGTCGTTTTTCACGATTTCGGAGGATTTAAAAAAAAAGGTGAAAATCACGCAAAAGCGAAAGGCTATAGTCCATGGTCTCGGACCGCATACTAGTATGTCGTTTTTCACGATTTCGGAGGATTTAAAAAAAAAAGGTGAAAATCACGCAAAAGCGAAAGGCGTGTCGGAGGGCATACTATAGTATGTCGTTTTTCACGATTTCGGAGGATTAAAAAAAAAGGTGAAAATCACGCAAAAGCGAAAGGCTATAGTCCATGGTGTCGGAGGGCATACTATAGTATGTCGTTTTTCACGATTTCGGAGGATTTGAAAAAAAGGTGAAAATCACGCAAAAGCGAAAGGCTATAGTCCATGGTGTCGGAGGGCATACTATAGTATCTCGTTTTTCACGATTTCGGAGGATTTAAAAAAAAAGGTGAAAATCACGCAAAAGCGAAAGGCTATAGTCCATGGTGTCGGAGGGCATACTATAGTATGTCGTTTTTCACGATTTCGGAGGATTTGAAAAAAAGGTGAAAATCACGCAAAAGCGAAAGGCTATAGTCCATGGTGTCGGAGGGCATACTATAGTATGTCGTTTTTCACGATTTCGGAGGATTTGAAAAAAAGGTGAAAATCACGCAAAAGCGAAAGGCTATAGTCCATGGTGTCGGAGGGCATACTATAGTATGTCGTTTTTCACGATTTCGGAGGATTAAAAAAAAAGGTGAAAATCACGCAAAAGCGAAAGGCTATAGTCCATGGTGTCGGAGGGCATACTATAGTATGTCGTTTTTCACGATTTCGGAGGATTTAAAAAAAAAGGTGAAAATCACGCAAAAGCGAAAGGCTATAGTCCATGGTCTCGGACCGCATACTAGTATGTCGTTTTTCACGATTTCGGAGGATTTAAAAAAAAAGGTGAAAATCACGCAAAAGCGAAAGGCTATAGTCCATGGTCTCGGACCGCATACTAGTATGTCGTTTTTCACGATTTTTGAGGATTTTTTAAAAAAAAGGTGAAAATCACGCAAAAGCGAAAGGCTATAGTCCATGGTGTCGGAGGGCATACTATAGTATGTCGTTTTTCACGATTTCGGAGGATTTGAAAAAAATGTGAAAATCACGCAAAAGCGAAAGGCTATAGTCCATGGTGTCGGAGAGCATACTATAGTATGTCGTTTTTAACGATTTCGGAGGATTAAAAAAAAAGGTGAAAATCACGCAAAAGCGAAAGGCTATAGTCCATGGTGTCGGAGGGCATACTATAGTATGTCGTTTTTCACGATTTCGGAGGATTTGAAAAAAATGTGAAAATCACGGAAAAGCGAAAGGCTATAGTCCATGGTGTCGGAGAGCATACTATAGTATGTCGTTTTTTAACGATTTCGGAGGATTTAAAAAAAAGGTGAAAATCACGCAAAAGCGAAAGGCTATAGTCCATGGTGTCGGAGGGCATACTATAGTATGTCGTTTTTCACGATTTCGGAGGATTTGAAAAAAAGGTGAAAATCACGCAAAAGCGAAAGGCTATAGTCCATGGTGTCGGAGGGCATACTATAGTATGTCGTTTTTCACGATTTCGGAGGATTTAAAAAAAAAGGTGAAAATCACGCAAAAGCGAAAGGCTATAGTCCATGGTCTCGGACCGCATACTAGTATGTCGTTTTTCACGATTTTGGAGGATTTAAAAAAAAAAGTGAAAATCACGCAAAAGCGAAAGGCTATAGTCCATGGTGTCGGAGGGCATACTATAGTATGTCGTTTTTCACGATTTCGGAGGATTAAAAAAAAAGGTGAAAATCACGCAAAAGCGAAAGGCTATAGTCCATGGTGTCGGAGGGCATACTATAGTATGTCGTTTTTCACGATTTCGGAGGATTTGAAAAAAAGGTGAAAATCACGCAAAAGCGAAAGGCTATAGTCCATGGTGTCGGAGGGCATACTATAGTATGTCGTTTTTCACGATTTCGGAGGATTTAAAAAAAAAAGGTGAAAATCACGCAAAAGCGAAAGGCTATAGTCCATGGTGTCGGAGGGCATACTATAGTATGTGGTTTTTCACGATTTCGGAGGATTTAAAAAAAAAGGTGAAAATCACGCAAAAGCGAAAGGCTATCGTCCATGGTGTCGGAGGGCATACTATTGTATGTCGTTTTTCACGATTTCGGAGGATTTGAAAAAAAGGTGAAAATCACGCAAAAGCGAAAGGCTATAGTCCATGGTGTCGGAGAGCATACTATAGTATGTCGTTTTTAACGATTTCGGAGGATTTAAAAAAAAAAGGTGAAAATCACGCAAAAGCAAAAGGCTATAGTCCATGGTGTCGGAGGGCATACTATAGTATGTCGTTTTTCACGATTTCGGAGGATTAAAAAAAAAGGTGAAAATCACGCAAAAGCGAAAGGCTATAGTCCATGGTGTCGGAGGGCATACTATAGTATGTCGTTTTTCACGATTTCGGAGGATTTGAAAAAAAGGTGAAAATCACGCAAAAGCGAAAGGCTATAGTCCATGGTGTGGGAGGGCATACTATAGTATGTCGTTTTTCACGATTTCGGAGGATTAAAAAAAAAGGTGAAAATCACGCAAAAGCGAAAGGCTATAGTCCATGGTCTCGGACCGCATACTAGTATGTCGTTTTTCACGATTTCGGAGGATTTAAAAAAAAAAGGTGAAAATCACGCAAAAGCGAAAGGCGTGTCGGAGGGCATACTATAGTATGTCGTTTTTCACGATTTCGGAGGATAAAAAAAAAGGTGAAAATCACGCAAAAGCGAAAGGCTATAGTCCATGGTGTCGGAGGGCATACTATAGTATGTCGTTTTTCACGATTTCGGAGGATTTGAAAAAAAGGTGAAAATCACGCAAAAGCGAAAGGCTATAGTCCATGGTGTCGGAGGGCATACTATAGTATGTCGTTTTTCACGATTTCGGAGGATTTGAAAAAAAGGTGAAAATCACGCAAAAGCGAAAGGCTATAGTCCATGGTGTCGGAGGGCATACTATAGTATGTCGTTTTTCACGATTTCGGAGGATTAAAAAAAAAGGTGAAAATCACGCAAAAGCGAAAGGCTATAGTCCATGGTCTCGGACCGCATACTAGTATGTCGTTTTTCACGATTTCGGAGGATTTGAAAAAAAGGTGAAAATCACGCAAAAGCGAAAGGCTATAGTCCATGGTGTCGGAGGGCATACTATAGTATGTCGTTTTTCACGATTTCGGAGGATTTAAAAAAAAAGGTGAAAATCACGCAAAAGCGAAAGGCTATAGTCCATGGTGTCGGAGGGCATACTATAGTATGTCGTTTTTCACGATTTCGGAGGATTTGAAAAAAAGGTGAAAATCACGCAAAAGCGAAAGGCTATAGTCCATGGTGTCGGAGGGCATACTATAGTATGTCGTTTTTCACGATTTCGGAGGATTTGAAAAAAAGGTGAAAATCACGCAAAAGCGAAAGGCTATAGTCCATGGTGTCGGAGGGCATACTATAGTATGTCGTTTTTCACGATTTCGGAGGATTAAAAAAAAAGGTGAAAATCACGCAAAAGCGAAAGGCTATAGTCCATGGTGTCGGAGGGCATACTATAGTATGTCGTTTTTCACGATTTCGGAGGATTTAAAAAAAAAGGTGAAAATCACGCAAAAGCGAAAGGCTATAGTCCATGGTCTCGGACCGCATACTAGTATGTCGTTTTTCACGATTTTGGAGGATTTAAAAAAAAAAGGTGAAAATCACGCAAAAGCGAAAGGCTATAGTCCATGGTGTCGGAGGGCATACTATAGTATGTCGTTTTTCACGATTTCGGAGGATTTAAAAAAAAAAGGTGAAAATCACGCAAAAGCGAAAGGCTATAGTCCATGGTGTCGGAGGGCATACTATAGTATGTCGTTTTTCACGATTTCGGAGGATTAAAAAAAAAGGTGAAAATCACGCAAAAGCGAAAGGCTATAGTCCATGGTGTCGGAGGGCATACTATAGTATGTCGTTTTTCACGATTTCGGAGGATTTTAAAAAAAAAGGTGAAAATCACGCAAAAGCGAAAGGCTATAGTCCATGGTCTCGGACCGCATACTAGTATGTCGTTTTTCACGATTTTGGAGGATTTAAAAAAAAAAAGGTGAAAATCACGCAAAAGCGAAAGGCTATAGTCCATGGTGTCGGAGGGCATACTATAGTATGTCGTTTTTCACGATTTCGGAGGATTTGAAAAAAATGTGAAAATCACGCAAAAGCGAAAGGCTATAGTCCATGGTGTCGGAGAGCATACTATAGTATGTCGTTTTTAACGATTTCGGAGGATTTAAAAAAAAGGTGAAAATCACGCAAAAGCGAAAGGCTATAGTCCATGGTGTCGGAGGGCATACTATAGTATGTCGTTTTTCACGATTTCGGAGGATTTGAAAAAAATGTGAAAATCACGGAAAAGCGAAAGGCTATAGTCCATGGTGTCGGAGAGCATACTATAGTATGTCGTTTTTAACGATTTCGGAGGATTAAAAAAAAAGGTGAAAATCACGCAAAAGCGAAAGGCTATAGTCCATGGTGTCGGAGGGCATACTATAGTATGTCGTTTTTCACGATTTCGGAGGATTTGAAAAAAAGGTGAAAATCACGCAAAAGCGAAAGGCTATAGTCCATGGTGTCGGAGGGCATACTATAGTATGTCGTTTTTCACGATTTCGGAGGATTTAAAAAAAAAGGTGAAAATCACGCAAAAGCGAAAGGCTATAGTCCATGGTCTCGGACCGCATACTAGTATGTCGTTTTTCACGATTTTTGAGGATTTTAAAAAAAAAGGTGAAAATCACGCAAAAGCGAAAGGCTATAGTCCATGGTGTCGGAGGGCATACTATAGTATGTCGTTTTTCACGATTTCGGAGGATTTAAAAAAAAAAGGTGAAAATCACGCAAAAGCGAAAGGCTATAGTCCATGGTGTCGGAGGGCATACTATAGTATGTCGTTTTTCACGATTTCGGAGGATTTAAAAAAAAAGGTGAAAATCACGCAAAAGCGAAAGGCTATAGTCCATGGTCTCGGACCGCATACTAGTATGTCGTTTTTCACGATTTTGGAGGATTTTAAAAAAAAAGGTGAAAATCACGCAAAAGCGAAAGGCTATAGTCCATGGTGTCGGAGGGCATACTATAGTATGTCGTTTTTCACGATTTCGGAGGATTTTAAAAAAAAAGGTGAAAATCACGCAAAAGCGAAAGGCTATAGTCCATGGTGTCGGAGGGCATACTATAGTATGTCGTTTTTCACGATTTTGGAGGATTAAAAAAAAAGGTGAAAATCACGCAAAAGCGAAAGGCTATAGTCCATGGTGTCGGAGGGCATACTATAGTATGTCGTTTTTCACGATTTCGGAGGATTAAAAAAAAAAGGTGAAAATCACGCAAAAGCGGACCGCATACTAGTATGTCGTTTTTCACGATTTTGGAGGATTTAAAAAAAAAAGGTGAAAATCACGCAAAAGCGAAAGGCTATAGTCCATGGTGTCGGAGGGCATACTATAGTATGTCGTTTTTCACGATTTCGGAGGATTTGAAAAAAATGTGAAAATCACGCAAAAGCGAAAGGCTATAGTCCATGGTGTCGGAGAGCATACTATAGTATGTCGTTTTTAACGATTTCGGAGGATTAAAAAAAAAGGTGAAAATCACGCAAAAGCGAAAGGCTATAGTCCATGGTGTCGGAGGGCATACTATAGTATGTCGTTTTTCACGATTTCGGAGGATTTGAAAAAAAGGTGAAAATCACGCAAAAGCGAAAGGCTATAGTCCATGGTGTCGGAGGGCATACTATAGTATGTCGTTTTTCACGATTTCGGAGGATTTGAAAAAAAGGTGAAAATCACGCAAAAGCGAAAGGCTATAGTCCATGGTGTTGGAGGGCATACTATAGTATGTCGTTTTTCACGATTTCGGAGGATTTTTAAAAAAAAGGTGAAAATCACGCAAAAGCGAAAGGCTATAGTCCATGGTGTCGGAGGGCATACTATAGTATGTCGTTTTTCACGATTTTGGAGGATTAAAAAAAAAGGTGAAAATCACGCAAAAGCGAAAGGCTATAGTCCATGGTGTCGGAGGGCATACTATAGTATGTCGTTTTTCACGATTTCGGAGGATTAAAAAAAAAAGGTGAAAATCACGCAAAAGCGGACCGCATACTAGTATGTCGTTTTTCACGATTTTGGAGGATTTATAAAAAAAAGGTGAAAATCACGCAAAAGCGAAAGGCTATAGTCCATGGTGTCGGAGGGCATACTATAGTATGTCGTTTTTCACGATTTCGGAGGATTTGAAAAAAATGTGAAAATCACGCAAAAGCGAAAGGCTATAGTCCATGGTGTCGGAGAGCATACTATAGTATGTCGTTTTTAACGATTTCGGAGGATTAAAAAAAAAGGTGAAAATCACGCAAAAGCGAAAGGCTATAGTCCATGGTGTCGGAGGGCATACTATAGTATGTCGTTTTTCACGATTTCGGAGGATTTGAAAAAAAGGTGAAAATCACGCAAAAGCGAAAGGCTATAGTCCATGGTGTCGGAGGGCATACTATAGTATGTCGTTTTTCACGATTTCGGAGGATTTGAAAAAAAGGTGAAAATCACGCAAAAGCGAAAGGCTATAGTCCATGGTGTTGGAGGGCATACTATAGTATGTCGTTTTTCACGATTTCGGAGGATTTGAAAAAAAGGTGAAAATCACGCAAAAGCGAAAGGCTATAGTCCATGGTGTCGGAGGGCATACTATAGTATGTCGTTTTTCACGATTTCGGAGGATTTTAAAAAAAAGGTGAAAATCACGCAAAAGCGAAAGGCTATAGTCCATGGTGTCGGAGGGCATACTATAGTATGTAGTTTTTCACGATTTCGGAGGATTTGAAAAAAAGGTGAAAATCACGCAAAAGCGAAAGGCTATAGTCCATCCAGACACATCTAACGAAGGAGGCAGCCTCCCAGGGTTTTGTATCAATCTTCTTCTTCTTCTTCTTCTTACTATTATTATTATTATTTTTACTATTATTACGCTTATTTCTTATTTTTATTTATCTGTGTACTATGTGTTTTCCCACCATCCCTATCCTGCCCTTTTCATGTCGCCCTAGACACTACTTCCCCCGCCACAGAAATCCCTCAAATCTCATATACCCAGCTCGTTCACCCAGTCACCACATTGTGGTGGAGGGAGGCCTTTGGAACTGCCACGCAGCTACCAAAGAGGAAATGCCTGAATTTATCTCAGCCCACGCCACCCTCAAGTCTCTGCATTTCCTTGCTCTAACCGAAACCTGGATAACCCCTGATAACACAGCTACCCCCGCCGCCCTCTCTGTTTCACACAAATTCACACACACCCCTCGCTCAACAGGTAGGGGGGGTGGTACAGGGATACTCATGTCCCCGAAATGGAATTTCCGTGTCTTAAATCTCTCTCACCTTTCTCTCACCACATGTGAATTTCATGCTATCTCAATATCACAACCAGTCCCCCTCACCCTCATTGTGCTCTATCGCCCCCCAGGAACCCTTGGGAACTTCCTGGAAGAACTAGACTCTCTGATCAGCTCGTTTCCGGAGGATGGCACCCCCCTGATTCTACTGGGTGACTTTAACCTACCTACGGCAGAGAAGTATCTTCCCGTTACGTCCCTCCTATCCTCGTTTGACCTCTCCCTTTCTCCCTCCCCTCCCACTCACAAGGCTGGTAATGTTTTGGACCTCGTGTTCTGCAGAGCCTGCTCCCCCTCCACACTCTCTGTTACTCCCTTAATTAGGTCTGACCACCACTTCATAACCTTCTCCCTCTCTCTCTCTACTCTCCCACCTAAACCTACTCACCCTCCGACCGTCACCACCCGACGCAATCTCAAGTCCCTAAACCCCTCCTCCCTCTCATCCTCTATTCTCTCCTCTCTACCCTCCCTAGAGTCCTTCCTCTCTCTCTCACCCGACCCCGCAACCACATCCTTCCTCTCCTCTATCTCATCTGCATTTGACCAACACTGCCCTCTCTCGACCAGGCCAGCTCGCTCATCCCCACCGGCCCCCTGGTTATCTGAAACCCTCAGATCTGAACGAACACCTCTCAGGGCAGCTGAAAGGAAGTGGCACAAGACAAAGCTACCAGATGATCTCTCCCACTTTCACTCACTCCTCTCTGCCTTCTCCCTCTCACTAACCACCGCTAAAACCTCCTTCTACCACACCAAAATCCAATCCTGCACTTCTAACCCAAGGAAACTCTTCTCCACTTTCTCCTCCCTCCTTAAACCCCCTCCCCCCACTCAACCCTCATCCCTCACCGCGGAGGCCTTTGCCAACTACTTCGAAAAGAAGGTTGATGATATCAGTAGCTCCTTTACCCCCCTCCCCCATAAAGAAGCACTCGACTCAACCAATGCTAACCATAACATACCATGCATGTCCTCCTTCTCTCCTCTATCCCCAGATGAGGTCCTGAAACTAGTCACATCCACTAGACCTACCACCTGTCCTCTCGACCCCGCCCCGTCTCCAATCTTCCAGACCATCGCACCTGACCTGCTCCCCTTCATCACTTCCATTATCAACACCTCAGTAACCTCAGGCTGCGTCCCATCTGCCTTCAAGTCAGCCAGGGTATCACCACTCCTCAAAAAACCAACTCTTGACCCCTCAGATGTCAAGAACTACAGACCGGTATCACTCCTTTCCTTTCTTTCCAAAACCCTTGAACGTGTTGTCTCTAACCAGCTTTCTCTCCATCTCTCAGAGAACAACCTGCTGGATCCCAACCAGTCAGGATTCAAGAAGGCACACTCCACGGAAACTGCACTCCTCGCAGTCACAGAAGCACTACATGCTGCCCAGGCTGCTTCCCACTCTGCAGTCCTGATTCTCCTAGACCTATCGGCGGCATTTGACACAGTGAACCACCAGCTGCTCCTAGGCACCCTAGCTGATCTAGGCATAGGCGGGACGGCGCTGAAGTGGTTCTCCTCCTACCTCTCTGACCGGACTTACCAGGTTTCTTGGAAAGGTTTGCTATCACCCCCCCGCACCCTCCAAACTGGGGTCCCACAGGGCTCTGTACTTGGTCCCCTCCTCTTCTCACTGTACACTAAATCCCTTGGCACCATCATCTCTGCTCACAATATATCCTATCACTGCTATGCCGATGACACACAACTGTTTCTATCCTTCCCCCCCTCTGCCACCCAGGTAGAAGAGCGCCTCACTGCATGCCTGGCTGACATCTCACAGTGGATGTCTTCCAACCACCTCAAGCTGAACCCAGACAAGACTGAGCTTCTGTTCTTCCCAGCTAAGTCCTGCCCTATGCGGGAGCTAACTATCTCCGTAGACAACGCCCTGGTAAAGTCTGTCCCGACAGCCAGGAACCTTGGTGTTGTCCTGGACAGTCAGCTCTCGTTCAAAACACACATCACAGCTGTCACTAGATCCTGTAGGTTTACACTCTACAACATACGACGAATTAGACCGTTCCTCACCCAGGAGTCAGCCCAGCTCCTAATCCAGACAACAGTCTTGTCAAAACTTGACTATTGCAACTCCCTCCTTACTGGCCTACCGGCATGTGCACTTAAGCCCCTCCAACTGATCCAAAATGCCGCAGCACGCTTGGTCTTCAACCAACCAAAATTCTCACACGTCTCCCCCCTTCTCCGCTCGCTCCATTGGCTCCCGGTCGCTGCCCGCACAGAATACAAAACTCTGATGCTGGCATTCAAAGCAACCAAAGGCATGGCCCCCCCATATCTCACAAGTATGATCGTACCCTACAAACCCTCCCGCTCACTCAGATCAGCCAACGCAGGGAAGCTGGAGGTACCTTCACTAAAAACGCCGGGACAACGCTCCACACGTCCCAAACTCTTCTCCCTTCTGGCTCCAAAACTATGGAATGCACTTCCCATTGCAGTCAGAACTGCAGCCTCACTCCCAATCTTCCGCCGTAGTCTGAAAACCCACCTCTTCAGACTCCACCATGGCCCGTAGCACTTGCCCTAGCCTAGCCCCTTAGATAGCACATTATGTAGACTTAGATAGTATTTTAAACAGACTTATAGCTTGTTATGTAGACAGCTCTAGAATTGCACTTTATGTAGTCATAGCACTTTATAGTACACATGTATAATATATATTATATAGTATAGTATGTATAGTTTACATAGATACTCCACTGTTACGTTCTTAGTTTACGCATGATTCATGATAACTACTTTTTATACATGTGATGTATGCCATGCTTTTTGTTATTGCTTAATGTAAGTCGCTCTGGATTAAGAGCGTCTGCTAAATGCCTAAATTGTAAATTGTAAATTGTATGGTGTCGGAGGGCATACTATAGTATGTCGTTTTTCACGATTTCGGAGGATTTGAAAAAAAGGTGAAAATCACGCAAAAGCGAAAGGCTATAGTCCATAGTGTCGGAGAGCATACTATAGTATGTCGTTTTTAACGATTTCGGAGGATTTAAAAAAAAAGGTGAAAATCACGCGAAAGCAAAAGGCTATAGTCCATGGTGTCGGAGGGCATACTATAGTATGTCGTTTTTCACGATTTCGGAGGATTAAAAAAAAAGGTGAAAATCACGCAAAAGCGAAAGGCTATAGTCCATGGTGTCGGAGGGCATACTATAGTATGTCGTTTTTCACGATTTCGGAGGATTTGAAAAAAAGGTGAAAATCACGCAAAAGCGAAAGGCTATAGTCCATGGTGTCGGAGGGCATACTATAGTATGTCGTTTTTCACGATTTCGGAGGATTTAAAAAAAAAGGTGAAAATCACGCAAAAGCGAAAGGCTATAGTCCATGGTCTCGGACCGCATACTAGTATGTCGTTTTTCACGATTTCGGAGGATTTAAAAAAAAAAGGTGAAAATCACGCAAAAGCGAAAGGCGTGTCGGAGGGCATACTATAGTATGTCGTTTTTCACGATTTCGGAGGATAAAAAAAAAAGGTGAAAATCACGCAAAAGCGAAAGGCTATAGTCCATGGTGTCGGAGGGCATACTATAGTATGTCGTTTTTCACGATTTCGGAGGATTTGAAAAAAAGGTGAAAATCACGCAAAAGCGAAAGGCTATAGTCTATGGTGTCGGAGGGCATACTATAGTATGTCGTTTTTCACGATTTCGGAGGATTTAAAAAAAAAGGTGAAAATCACGCAAAAGCGAAAGGCTATAGTCCATGGTGTCGGAGGGCATACTATAGTATGTCGTTTTTCACGATTTCGGAGGATTTGAAAAAAAGGTGAAAATCACGCAAAAGCGAAAGGCTATAGTCCATGGTGTCGGAGGGCATACTATAGTATGTCGTTTTTCACGATTTCGGAGGATTAAAAAAAAAGGTGAAAATCACGCAAAAGCGAAAGGCTATAGTCCATGGTGTCGGAGGGCATACTATAGTATGTCGTTTTTCACGATTTCGGAGGATTTAAAAAAAAAGGTGAAAATCACGCAAAAGCGAAAGGCTATAGTCCATGGTCTCGGACCGCATACTAGTATGTCGTTTTTCACGATTTCGGAGGATTTGAAAAAAAGGTGAAAATCACGCAAAAGCGAAAGGCTATAGTCCATGGTGTCGGAGGGCATACTATAGTATGTCGTTTTTCACGATTTCGGAGGATTAAAAAAAAAGGTGAAAATCAAGCAAAAGCGAAAGGCTATAGTCCATGGTGTCGGAGGGCATACTATAGTATGTCGTTTTTCACGATTTCGGAGGATTTGAAAAAAAGGTGAAAATCACGCAAAAGCGAAAGGCTATAGTCCATGGTGTCGGAGGGCATACTATAGTATGTCGTTTTTCACGATTTCGGAGGATTTGAAAAAAAGGTGAAAATCACGCAAAAGCGAAAGGCTATAGTCCATGGTGTCGGAGGGCATACTATAGTATGTAGTTTTTCACGATTTCGGAGGATTTGAAAAAAGGTGAAAATCACGCAAAAGCGAAAGGCTATAGTCCATGGTGTCGGAGGGCATACTATAGTATGTCGTTTTTCACGATTTCGGAGGATTTGAAAAAAAGGTGAAAATCACGCAAAAGCGAAAGGCTATAGTCCATAGTGTCGGAGAGCATACTATAGTATGTCGTTTTTAACGATTTCGGAGGATTTAAAAAAAAGGTGAAAATCACGCGAAAGCAAAAGGCTATAGTCCATGGTGTCGGAGGGCATACTATAGTATGTCGTTTTTCACGATTTCGGAGGATTAAAAAAAAAGGTGAAAATCACGCAAAAGCGAAAGGCTATAGTCCATGGTGTCGGAGGGCATACTATAGTATGTCGTTTTTCACGATTTCGGAGGATTTGAAAAAAAGGTGAAAATCACGCAAAAGCGAAAGGCTATAGTCCATGGTGTCGGAGGGCATACTATAGTATGTCGTTTTTCACGATTTCGGAGGATTTAAAAAAAAAGGTGAAAATCACGTAAAAGCGAAAGGCTATAGTCCATGGTCTCGGACCGCATACTAGTATGTCGTTTTTCACGATTTCGGAGGATTTAAAAAAAAAAAGGTGAAAATCACGCAAAAGCGAAAGGCGTGTCGGAGGGCATACTATAGTATGTCGTTTTTCACGATTTCGGAGGATTAAAAAAAAAGGTGAAAATCACGCAAAAGCGAAAGGCTATAGTCCATGGTGTCGGAGGGCATACTATAGTATGTCGTTTTTCACGATTTCGGAGGATTTGAAAAAAAGGTGAAAATCACGCAAAAGCGAAAGGCTATAGTCTATGGTGTCGGAGGGCATACTATAGTATGTCGTTTTTCACGATTTCGGAGGATTTAAAAAAAAAAGGTGAAAATCACGCAAAAGCGAAAGGCTATAGTCCATGGTGTCGGAGGGCATACTATAGTATGTCGTTTTTCACGATTTCGGAGGATTTGAAAAAAAGGTGAAAATCACGCAAAAGCGAAAGGCTATAGTCCATGGTGTCGGAGGGCATACTATAGTATGTCGTTTTTCACGATTTCGGAGGATTAAAAAAAAAGGTGAAAATCACGCAAAAGCGAAAGGCTATAGTCCATGGTGTCGGAGGGCATACTATAGTATGTCGTTTTTCACGATTTCGGAGGATTTAAAAAAAAAGGTGAAAATCACGCAAAAGCGAAAGGCTATAGTCCATGGTCTCGGACCGCATACTAGTATGTCGTTTTTCACGATTTCGGAGGATTTGAAAAAAAGGTGAAAATCACGCAAAAGCGAAAGGCTATAGTCCATGGTGTCGGAGGGCATACTATAGTATGTCGTTTTTCACGATTTCGGAGGATTAAAAAAAAAGGTGAAAATCACGCAAAAGCGAAAGGCTATAGTCCATGGTGTCGGAGGGCATACTATAGTATGTCGTTTTTCACGATTTCGGAGGATTTGAAAAAAAGGTGAAAATCACGCAAAAGCGAAAGGCTATAGTCCATGGTGTCGGAGGGCATACTATAGTATGTCGTTTTTCACGATTTCGGAGGATTTAAAAAAAAAGGTGAAAATCACGCAAAAGCGAAAGGCTATAGTCCATGGTGTCGGAGGGCATACTATAGTATGTCGTGTTTCACGATTTCGGAGGATTTAAAAAAAAAAGGTGAAAATCACGCAAAAGCGAAAGGCTATAGTCCATGGTGTCGGAGGGCATACTATATAGTATGTGGTTTTTCACGATTTCGGAGGATTTAAAAAAAAAGGTGAAAATCACGCAAAAGCGAAAGGCTATCGTCCATGGTGTCGGAGGGCATACTATTGTATGTCGTTTTTCACGATTTCGGAGGATTTGAAAAAAAGGTGAAAATCACGCAAAAGCGAAAGGCTATAGTCCATGGTGTCGGAGAGCATACTATAGTATGTCGTTTTTAACGATTTCGGAGGATTTAAAAAAAAAGGTGAAAATCTCGCAAAAGCAAAAGGCTATAGTCCATGGTGTCGGAGGGCATACTATAGTATGTCGTTTTTCACGATTTCGGAGGATTAAAAAAAAAGGTGAAAATCACGCAAAAGCGAAAGGCTATAGTCCATGGTGTCGGAGGGCATACTATAGTATGTCGTTTTTCACGATTTCGGAGGATTTGAAAAAAAGATGAAAATCACGCAAAAGCGAAAGGCTATAGTCCATGGTGTGGGAGGGCATACTATAGTATGTCGTTTTTCACGATTTCGGAGGATTTAAAAAAAAAGGTGAAAATCACGCAAAAGCGAAAGGCTATAGTCCATGGTGTCGGAGGGCATACTATAGTATGTCGTTTTTCACGATTTCGGAGGATTTGAAAAAAAGGTGAAAATCACGCAAAAGCGAAAGGCTATAGTCCATGGTGTCGGAGGGCATACTATAGTATGTCGTTTTTCACGATTTCGGAGGATTAAAAAAAAAGGTGAAAATCACGCAAAAGCGAAAGGCTATAGTCCATGGTGTCGGAGGGCATACTATAGTATGTCGTTTTTCACGATTTCGGAGGATTTGAAAAAAAGGTGAAAATCACGCAAAAGCGAAAGGCTATAGTCCATGGTGTCGGAGGGCATACTATAGTATGTCGTTTTTCACGATTTCGGAGGATTTAAAAAAAAAGGTGAAAATCACGCAAAAGCGAAAGGCTATAGTCCATGGTGTCGGAGGGCATACTATAGTATGTCGTGTTTCACGATTTCGGAGGATTTAAAAAAAAAAGGTGAAAATCACGCAAAAGCGAAAGGCTATAGTCCATGGTGTCGGAGGGCATACTATATAGTATGTGGTTTTTCACGATTTCGGAGGATTTAAAAAAAAAGGTGAAAATCACGCAAAAGCGAAAGGCTATCGTCCATGGTGTCGGAGGGCATACTATTGTATGTCGTTTTTCACGATTTCGGAGGATTTGAAAAAAAGGTGAAAATCACGCAAAAGCGAAAGGCTATAGTCCATGGTGTCGGAGAGCATACTATAGTATGTCGTTTTTAACGATTTCGGAGGATTTAAAAAAAAAGGTGAAAATCTCGCAAAAGCAAAAGGCTATAGTCCATGGTGTCGGAGGGCATACTATAGTATGTCGTTTTTCACGATTTCGGAGGATTAAAAAAAAAGGTGAAAATCACGCAAAAGCGAAAGGCTATAGTCCATGGTGTCGGAGGGCATACTATAGTATGTCGTTTTTCACGATTTCGGAGGATTTGAAAAAAAGATGAAAATCACGCAAAAGCGAAAGGCTATAGTCCATGGTGTGGGAGGGCATACTATAGTATGTCGTTTTTCACGATTTCGGAGGATTTAAAAAAAAAGGTGAAAATCACGCAAAAGCGAAAGGCTATAGTCCATGGTGTCGGAGGGCATACTATAGTATGTCGTTTTTCACGATTTCGGAGGATTTGAAAAAAAGGTGAAAATCACGCAAAAGCGAAAGGCTATAGTCCATGGTGTCGGAGGGCATACTATAGTATGTCGTTTTTCACGATTTCGGAGGATTAAAAAAAAAAGGTGAAAATCACGCAAAAGCGAAAGGCTATAGTCCATGGTGTCGGAGGGCATACTATAGTATGTCGTTTTTCACGATTTCGGAGGATTAAAAAAAAAGGTGAAAATCACGCAAAAGCGAAAGGCTATAGTCCATGGTGTCGGAGGGCATACTATAGTATGTCGTTTTTCACGATTTCGGAGGATTTAAAAAAAAAGGTGAAAATCACGCAAAAGCGAAAGGCTATAGTCCATGGTCTCGGACCGCATACTAGTATGTCGTTTTTCACGATTTCGGAGGATTTGAAAAAAAGGTGAAAATCACGCAAAAGCGAAAGGCTATAGTCCATGGTGTCGGAGGGCATACTATAGTATGTCGTTTTTCACGATTTCGGAGGATTAAAAAAAAAGGTGAAAATCACGCAAAAGCGAAAGGCTATAGTCCATGGTGTCGGAGGGCATACTATAGTATGTCGTTTTTCACGATTTCGGAGGATTTGAAAAAAAGGTGAAAATCACGCAAAAGCGAAAGGCTATAGTCCATGGTGTCGGAGGGCATACTATAGTATGTCGTTTTTCACGATTTCGGAGGATTTAAAAAAAAAGGTGAAAATCACGCAAAAGCGAAAGGCTATAGTCCATGGTGTCGGAGGGCATACTATAGTATGTCGTTTTTCACGATTTCGGAGGATTTGAAAAAAAGGTGAAAATCACGCAAAAGCGAAAGGCTATAGTCCATAGTGTCGGAGAGCATACTATAGTATGTCGTTTTTAACGATTTCGGAGGATTTAAAAAAAAGGTGAAAATCACGCGAAAGCAAAAGGCTATAGTCCATGGTGTCGGAGGGCATACTATAGTATGTCGTTTTTCACGATTTCGGAGGATTAAAAAAAAAGGTGAAAATCACGCAAAAGCGAAAGGCTATAGTCCATGGTGTCGGAGGGCATACTATAGTATGTCGTTTTTCACGATTTCGGAGGATTTGAAAAAAAGGTGAAAATCACGCAAAAGCGAAAGGCTATAGTCCATGGTGTCGGAGGGCATACTATAGTATGTCGTTTTTCACGATTTCGGAGGATTTAAAAAAAAAGGTGAAAATCACGTAAAAGCGAAAGGCTATAGTCCATGGTCTCGGACCGCATACTAGTATGTCGTTTTTCACGATTTCGGAGGATTTAAAAAAAAAAAGGTGAAAATCACGCAAAAGCGAAAGGCGTGTCGGAGGGCATACTATAGTATGTCGTTTTTCACGATTTCGGAGGATTAAAAAAAAAGGTGAAAATCACGCAAAAGCGAAAGGCTATAGTCCATGGTGTCGGAGGGCATACTATAGTATGTCGTTTTTCACGATTTCGGAGGATTTGAAAAAAAGGTGAAAATCACGCAAAAGCGAAAGGCTATAGTCTATGGTGTCGGAGGGCATACTATAGTATGTCGTTTTTCACGATTTCGGAGGATTTAAAAAAAAAAGGTGAAAATCACGCAAAAGCGAAAGGCTATAGTCCATGGTGTCGGAGGGCATACTATAGTATGTCGTTTTTCACGATTTCGGAGGATTTGAAAAAAAGGTGAAAATCACGCAAAAGCGAAAGGCTATAGTCCATGGTGTCGGAGGGCATACTATAGTATGTCGTTTTTCACGATTTCGGAGGATTAAAAAAAAAGGTGAAAATCACGCAAAAGCGAAAGGCTATAGTCCATGGTGTCGGAGGGCATACTATAGTATGTCGTTTTTCACGATTTCGGAGGATTTAAAAAAAAAGGTGAAAATCACGCAAAAGCGAAAGGCTATAGTCCATGGTCTCGGACCGCATACTAGTATGTCGTTTTTCACGATTTCGGAGGATTTGAAAAAAAGGTGAAAATCACGCAAAAGCGAAAGGCTATAGTCCATGGTGTCGGAGGGCATACTATAGTATGTCGTTTTTCACGATTTCGGAGGATTAAAAAAAAAGGTGAAAATCACGCAAAAGCGAAAGGCTATAGTCCATGGTGTCGGAGGGCATACTATAGTATGTCGTTTTTCACGATTTCGGAGGATTTGAAAAAAAGGTGAAAATCACGCAAAAGCGAAAGGCTATAGTCCATGGTGTCGGAGGGCATACTATAGTATGTCGTTTTTCACGATTTCGGAGGATTTAAAAAAAAAGGTGAAAATCACGCAAAAGCGAAAGGCTATAGTCCATGGTGTCGGAGGGCATACTATAGTATGTCGTGTTTCACGATTTCGGAGGATTTAAAAAAAAAAGGTGAAAATCACGCAAAAGCGAAAGGCTATAGTCCATGGTGTCGGAGGGCATACTATATAGTATGTGGTTTTTCACGATTTCGGAGGATTTAAAAAAAAAGGTGAAAATCACGCAAAAGCGAAAGGCTATCGTCCATGGTGTCGGAGGGCATACTATTGTATGTCGTTTTTCACGATTTCGGAGGATTTGAAAAAAAGGTGAAAATCACGCAAAAGCGAAAGGCTATAGTCCATGGTGTCGGAGAGCATACTATAGTATGTCGTTTTTAACGATTTCGGAGGATTTAAAAAAAAAGGTGAAAATCTCGCAAAAGCAAAAGGCTATAGTCCATGGTGTCGGAGGGCATACTATAGTATGTCGTTTTTCACGATTTCGGAGGATTAAAAAAAAAGGTGAAAATCACGCAAAAGCGAAAGGCTATAGTCCATGGTGTCGGAGGGCATACTATAGTATGTCGTTTTTCACGATTTCGGAGGATTTGAAAAAAAGATGAAAATCACGCAAAAGCGAAAGGCTATAGTCCATGGTGTGGGAGGGCATACTATAGTATGTCGTTTTTCACGATTTCGGAGGATTTAAAAAAAAAGGTGAAAATCACGCAAAAGCGAAAGGCTATAGTCCATGGTGTCGGAGGGCATACTATAGTATGTCGTTTTTCACGATTTCGGAGGATTTGAAAAAAAGGTGAAAATCACGCAAAAGCGAAAGGCTATAGTCCATGGTGTCGGAGGGCATACTATAGTATGTCGTTTTTCACGATTTCGGAGGATTAAAAAAAAAGGTGAAAATCACGCAAAAGCGAAAGGCTATAGTCCATGGTGTCGGAGGGCATACTATAGTATGTCGTTTTTCACGATTTCGGAGGATTTGAAAAAAAGGTGAAAATCACGCAAAAGCGAAAGGCTATAGTCCATGGTGTCGGAGGGCATACTATAGTATGTCGTTTTTCACGATTTCGGAGGATTTAAAAAAAAAGGTGAAAATCACGCAAAAGCGAAAGGCTATAGTCCATGGTGTCGGAGGGCATACTATAGTATGTCGTGTTTCACGATTTCGGAGGATTTAAAAAAAAAAGGTGAAAATCACGCAAAAGCGAAAGGCTATAGTCCATGGTGTCGGAGGGCATACTATATAGTATGTGGTTTTTCACGATTTCGGAGGATTTAAAAAAAAAGGTGAAAATCACGCAAAAGCGAAAGGCTATCGTCCATGGTGTCGGAGGGCATACTATTGTATGTCGTTTTTCACGATTTCGGAGGATTTGAAAAAAAGGTGAAAATCACGCAAAAGCGAAAGGCTATAGTCCATGGTGTCGGAGAGCATACTATAGTATGTCGTTTTTAACGATTTCGGAGGATTTAAAAAAAAAGGTGAAAATCTCGCAAAAGCAAAAGGCTATAGTCCATGGTGTCGGAGGGCATACTATAGTATGTCGTTTTTCACGATTTCGGAGGATTAAAAAAAAAGGTGAAAATCACGCAAAAGCGAAAGGCTATAGTCCATGGTGTCGGAGGGCATACTATAGTATGTCGTTTTTCACGATTTCGGAGGATTTGAAAAAAAGATGAAAATCACGCAAAAGCGAAAGGCTATAGTCCATGGTGTGGGAGGGCATACTATAGTATGTCGTTTTTCACGATTTCGGAGGATTTAAAAAAAAAGGTGAAAATCACGCAAAAGCGAAAGGCTATAGTCCATGGTGTCGGAGGGCATACTATAGTATGTCGTTTTTCACGATTTCGGAGGATTTGAAAAAAAGGTGAAAATCACGCAAAAGCGAAAGGCTATAGTCCATGGTGTCGGAGGGCATACTATAGTATGTCGTTTTTCACGATTTCGGAGGATTAAAAAAAAAAGGTGAAAATCACGCAAAAGCGAAAGGCTATAGTCCATGGTGTCGGAGGGCATACTATAGTATGTCGTTTTTCACGATTTCGGAGGATTAAAAAAAAAGGTGAAAATCACGCAAAAGCGAAAGGCTATAGTCCATGGTGTCGGAGGGCATACTATAGTATGTCGTTTTTCACGATTTCGGAGGATTTAAAAAAAAAGGTGAAAATCACGCAAAAGCGAAAGGCTATAGTCCATGGTCTCGGACCGCATACTAGTATGTCGTTTTTCACGATTTCGGAGGATTTGAAAAAAAGGTGAAAATCACGCAAAAGCGAAAGGCTATAGTCCATGGTGTCGGAGGGCATACTATAGTATGTCGTTTTTCACGATTTCGGAGGATTAAAAAAAAAGGTGAAAATCACGCAAAAGCGAAAGGCTATAGTCCATGGTGTCGGAGGGCATACTATAGTATGTCGTTTTTCACGATTTCGGAGGATTTGAAAAAAAGGTGAAAATCACGCAAAAGCGAAAGGCTATAGTCCATGGTGTCGGAGGGCATACTATAGTATGTCGTTTTTCACGATTTCGGAGGATTTAAAAAAAAAGGTGAAAATCACGCAAAAGCGAAAGGCTATAGTCCATGGTGTCGGAGGGCATACTATAGTATGTCGTGTTTCACGATTTCGGAGGATTTAAAAAAAAAAGGTGAAAATCACGCAAAAGCGAAAGGCTATAGTCCATGGTGTCGGAGGGCATACTATATAGTATGTGGTTTTTCACGATTTCGGAGGATTTAAAAAAAAAGGTGAAAATCACGCAAAAGCGAAAGGCTATCGTCCATGGTGTCGGAGGGCATACTATTGTATGTCGTTTTTCACGATTTCGGAGGATTTGAAAAAAAGGTGAAAATCACGCAAAAGCGAAAGGCTATAGTCCATGGTGTCGGAGAGCATACTATAGTATGTCGTTTTTAACGATTTCGGAGGATTTAAAAAAAAAGGTGAAAATCTCGCAAAAGCAAAAGGCTATAGTCCATGGTGTCGGAGGGCATACTATAGTATGTCGTTTTTCACGATTTCGGAGGATTAAAAAAAAAGGTGAAAATCACGCAAAAGCGAAAGGCTATAGTCCATGGTGTCGGAGGGCATACTATAGTATGTCGTTTTTCACGATTTCGGAGGATTTGAAAAAAAGATGAAAATCACGCAAAAGCGAAAGGCTATAGTCCATGGTGTGGGAGGGCATACTATAGTATGTCGTTTTTCACGATTTCGGAGGATTTAAAAAAAAAGGTGAAAATCACGCAAAAGCGAAAGGCTATAGTCCATGGTGTCGGAGGGCATACTATAGTATGTCGTTTTTCACGATTTCGGAGGATTTGAAAAAAAGGTGAAAATCACGCAAAAGCGAAAGGCTATAGTCCATGGTGTCGGAGGGCATACTATAGTATGTCGTTTTTCACGATTTCGGAGGATTAAAAAAAAAAGGTGAAAATCACGCAAAAGCGAAAGGCTATAGTCCATGGTGTCGGAGGGCATACTATAGTATGTCGTTTTTCACGATTTCGGAGGATTTAAAAAAAAAGGTGAAAATCACGCAAAAGCGAAAGGCTATAGTCCATGGTCTCGGACCGCATACTATAGTATGTCGTTTTTCACGATTTCGGAGGATTTGAAAAAAAGGTGAAAATCACGCAAAAGCGAAAGGCTATAGTCCATGGTGTCGGAGGGCATACTATAGTATGTCGTTTTTCACGATTTCGGAGGATTAAAAAAAAAGGTGAAAATCACGCAAAAGCGAAAGGCTATAGTCCATGGTGTCGGAGGGCATACTATAGTATGTCGTTTTTCACGATTTCGGAGGATTTAAAAAAAAGGTGAAAATCACGCAAAAGCGAAAGGCTATAGTCCATGGTCTCGGACCGCATACTAGTATGTCGTTTTTCACGATTTTGGAGGATTTTTAAAAAAAAGGTGAAAATCACGCAAAAGCGAAAGGCTATAGTCCATGGTGTCGGAGGGCATACTATAGTATGTCGTTTTTCACGATTTCGGAGGATTTAAAAAAAAAAGGTGAAAATCACGCAAAAGCGAAAGGCTATAGTCCATGGTGTCGGAGGGCATACTATAGTATGTGGTTTTTCACGATTTTGGAGGATTTAAAAAAAAAGGTGAAAATCACGCAAAAGCGAAAGGCTATAGTCCATGGTGTCGGAGGGCATACTATAGTATGTCGTTTTTCACGATTTCGGAGGATTTGAAAAAAAGGTGAAAATCACGCAAAAGCGAAAGGCTATAGTCCATGGTGTCGGAGAGCATACTATAGTATGTCGTTTTTAACGATTTCGGAGGATTTAAAAAAAAGGTGAAAATCACGCGAAAGCAAAAGGCTATAGTCCATGGTGTCGGAGGGCATACTATAGTATGTCGTTTTTCACGATTTTGGAGGATTTAAAAAAAAAAGGTGAAAATCACGCAAAAGCGAAAGGCTATAGTCCATGGTGTCGGAGGGCATACTATAGTATGTGGTTTTTCACGATTTCGGAGGATTTAAAAAAAAAGGTGAAAATCACGCAAAAGCGAAAGGCTATAGTCCATGGTGTCGGAGGGCATACTATAGTATGTCGTTTTTCACGATTTCGGAGGATTAAAAAAAAAGGTGAAAATCACGCAAAAGCGAAAGGCTATAGTCCATGGTGTCGGAGGGCATACTATAGTATGTCGTTTTTCACGATTTCGGAGGATTTAAAAAAAAAGGTGAAAATCACGCAAAAGCGAAAGGCTATAGTCCATGGTCTCGGACCGCATACTAGTATGTCGTTTTTCACGATTTTGGAGGATTTAAAAAAAAAAGGTGAAAATCACGCAAAAGCGAAAGGCTATAGTCCATGGTGTCGGAGGGCATACTATAGTATGTCGTTTTTCACGATTTCGGAGGATTTAAAAAAAAAAGGTGAAAATCACGCAAAAGCGAAAGGCTATAGTCCATGGTGTCGGAGGGCATACTATAGTATGTGGTTTTTCACGATTTCGGAGGATTTAAAAAAAAAGGTGAAAATCACGCAAAAGCGAAAGGCTATAGTCCATGGTGTCGGAGGGCATACTATAGTATGTCGTTTTTCACGATTTCGGAGGATTTGAAAAAAATGTGAAAATCACGCAAAAGCGAAAGGCTATAGTCCATGGTGTCGGAGAGCATACTATAGTATGTCGTTTTTAACGATTTCGGAGGATTTAAAAAAAAGGTGAAAATCACGCGAAAGCAAAAGGCTATAGTCCATGGTGTCGGAGGGCATACTATAGTATGTCGTTTTTCACGATTTCGGAGGATTAAAAAAAGAAGGTGAAAATCACGCAAAAGCGAAAGGCTATAGTCCATGGTGTCGGAGGGCATACTATAGTATGTCGTTTTTCACGATTTCGGAGGATTTAAAAAAAAAGGTGAAAATCACGCAAAAGCGAAAGGCTATAGTCCATGGTCTCGGACCGCATACTAGTATGTCGTTTTTCACGATTTCGGAGGATTTAAAAAAAAAAGGTGAAAATCACGCAAAAGCGAAAGGCGTGTCGGAGGGCATACTATAGTATGTCGTTTTTCACGATTTCGGAGGATTAAAAAAAAAGGTGAAAATCACGCAAAAGCGAAAGGCTATAGTCCATGGTGTCGGAGGGCATACTATAGTATGTCGTTTTTCACGATTTCGGAGGATTTGAAAAAAAGGTGAAAATCACGCAAAAGCGAAAGGCTATAGTCCATGGTGTCGGAGGGCATACTATAGTATGTCGTTTTTCACGATTTCGGAGGATTTAAAAAAAAAGGTGAAAATCACGCAAAAGCGAAAGGCTATAGTCCATGGTGTCGGAGGGCATACTATAGTATGTCGTTTTTCACGATTTCGGAGGATTTGAAAAAAAGGTGAAAATCACGCAAAAGCGAAAGGCTATAGTCCATGGTGTCGGAGGGCATACTATAGTATGTCGTTTTTCACGATTTCGGAGGATTTGAAAAAAAGGTGAAAATCACGCAAAAGCGAAAGGCTATAGTCCATGGTGTCGGAGGGCATACTATAGTATGTCGTTTTTCACGATTTCGGAGGATTAAAAAAAAAGGTGAAAATCACGCAAAAGCGAAAGGCTATAGTCCATGGTCTCGGACCGCATACTAGTATGTCGTTTTTCACGATTTTGGAGGATTTAAAAAAAAAAGGTGAAAATCACGCAAAAGCGAAAGGCTATAGTCCATGGTGTCGGAGGGCATACTATAGTATGTGGTTTTTCACGATTTCGGAGGATTTAAAAAAAAAGGTGAAAATCACGCAAAAGCGAAAGGCTATAGTCCATGGTGTCGGAGGGCATACTATAGTATGTCGTTTTTCACGATTTCGGAGGATTTGAAAAAAAGGTGAAAATCACGCAAAAGCGAAAGGCTATAGTCCATGGTGTCGGAGAGCATACTATAGTATGTCGTTTTTAACGATTTCGGAGGATTAAAAAAAAAGGTGAAAATCACGCAAAAGCGAAAGGCTATAGTCCATGGTCTCGGACCGCATACTAGTATGTCGTTTTTCACGATTTCGGAGGATTTAAAAAAAAAAGGTGAAAATCACGCAAAAGCGAAAGGCGTGTCGGAGGGCATACTATAGTATGTCGTTTTTCACGATTTCGGAGGATTAAAAAAAAAGGTGAAAATCACGCAAAAGCGAAAGGCTATAGTCCATGGTGTCGGAGGGCATACTATAGTATGTCGTTTTTCACGATTTCGGAGGATTTGAAAAAAAGGTGAAAATCACGCAAAAGCGAAAGGCTATAGTCCATGGTGTCGGAGGGCATACTATAGTATGTGGTTTTTCACGATTTCGGAGGATTTAAAAAAAAAGGTGAAAATCACGCAAAAGCGAAAGGCTATAGTCCATGGTGTCGGAGGGCATACTATAGTATGTCGTTTTTCACGATTTCGGAGGATTTGAAAAAAAGGTGAAAATCACGCAAAAGCGAAAGGCTATAGTCCATGGTGTCGGAGAGCATACTATAGTATGTCGTTTTTAACGATTTCGGAGGATTAAAAAAAAAGGTGAAAATCACGCAAAAGCGAAAGGCTATAGTCCATGGTCTCGGACCGCATACTAGTATGTCGTTTTTCACGATTTCGGAGGATTTAAAAAAAAAAGGTGAAAATCACGCAAAAGCGAAAGGCGTGTCGGAGGGCATACTATAGTATGTCGTTTTTCACGATTTCGGAGGATTAAAAAAAAAGGTGAAAATCACGCAAAAGCGAAAGGCTATAGTCCATGGTGTCGGAGGGCATACTATAGTATGTCGTTTTTCACGATTTCGGAGGATTTGAAAAAAAGGTGAAAATCACGCAAAAGCGAAAGGCTATAGTCCATGGTGTCGGAGGGCATACTATAGTATGTCGTTTTTCACGATTTCGGAGGATTTAAAAAAAAAGGTGAAAATCACGCAAAAGCGAAAGGCTATAGTCCATGGTGTCGGAGGGCATACTATAGTATGTCGTTTTTCACGATTTCGGAGGATTTGAAAAAAAGGTGAAAATCACGCAAAAGCGAAAGGCTATAGTCCATGGTGTCGGAGGGCATACTATAGTATGTCGTTTTTCACGATTTCGGAGGATTTGAAAAAAAGGTGAAAATCACGCAAAAGCGAAAGGCTATAGTCCATGGTGTCGGAGGGCATACTATAGTATGTCGTTTTTCACGATTTCGGAGGATTAAAAAAAAAGGTGAAAATCACGCAAAAGCGAAAGGCTATAGTCCATGGTCTCGGACCGCATACTAGTATGTCGTTTTTCACGATTTTGGAGGATTTAAAAAAAAAAGGTGAAAATCACGCAAAAGCGAAAGGCTATAGTCCATGGTGTCGGAGGGCATACTATAGTATGTCGTTTTTCACGATTTCGGAGGATTTAAAAAAAAAAGGTGAAAATCACGCAAAAGCGAAAGGCTATAGTCCATGGTGTCGGAGGGCATACTATAGTATGTGGTTTTTCACGATTTCGGAGGATTTAAAAAAAAAGGTGAAAATCACGCAAAAGCGAAAGGCTATAGTCCATGGTGTCGGAGGGCATACTATAGTATGTCGTTTTTCACGATTTCGGAGGATTTGAAAAAAAGGTGAAAATCACGCAAAAGCGAAAGGCTATAGTCCATGGTGTCGGAGAGCATACTATAGTATGTCGTTTTTAACGATTTCGGAGGATTAAAAAAAAAGGTGAAAATCACGCAAAAGCAAAAGGCTATAGTCCATGGTGTCGGAGGGCATAATATAGTATGTCGTTTTTCACGATTTCGGAGGATTAAAAAAAAAGGTGAAAATCACGCAAAAGCGAAAGGCTATAGTCCATGGTGTCGGAGGGCATACTATAGTATGTCGTTTTTCACGATTTCGGAGGATTTGAAAAAAAGGTGAAAATCACGCAAAAGCGAAAGGCTATAGTCCATGGTGTCGGAGGGCATACTATAGTATGTCGTTTTTCACGATTTCGGAGGATTTTAAAAAAAAGGTGAAAATCACGCAAAAGCGAAAGGCTATAGTCCATGGTCTCGGACCGCATACTAGTATGTCGTTTTTCACGATTTCGGAGGATTTTAAAAAAAAAGTGAAAATCACGCAAAAGCGAAAGGCTATAGTCCATGGTGTCGGAGGGCATACTATAGTATGTGGTTTTTCACGATTTCGGAGGATTTAAAAAAAAAGGTGAAAATCACGCAAAAGCGAAAGGCTATAGTCCATGGTGTCGGAGGGCATACTATAGTATGTCGTTTTTCACGATTTCGGAGGATTTGAAAAAAAGGTGAAAATCACGCAAAAGCGAAAGGCTATAGTCCATGGTGTCGGAGGGCATACTATAGTATGTCGTTTTCACGATTTCGGAGGATTTAAAAAAAAAGGTGAAAATCACGCAAAAGCGAAAGGCTATAGTCCATGGTCTCGGACCGCATACTAGTATGTCGTTTTTCACGATTTCGGAGGATTTAAAAAAAAAAGGTGAAAATCACGCAAAAGCGAAAGGCGTGTCGGAGGGCATACTATAGTATGTCGTTTTTCACGATTTCGGAGGATTAAAAAAAAAGGTGAAAATCACGCAAAAGCGAAAGGCTATAGTCCATGGTGTCGGAGGGCATACTATAGTATGTCGTTTTTCACGATTTCGGAGGATTTGAAAAAAAGGTGAAAATCACGCAAAAGCGAAAGGCTATAGTCCATGGTGTCGGAGGGCATACTATAGTATGTCGTTTTTCACGATTTCGGAGGATTTAAAAAAAAAGGTGAAAATCACGCAAAAGCGAAAGGCTATAGTCCATGGTGTCGGAGGGCATACTATAGTATGTCGTTTTTCACGATTTCGGAGGATTTGAAAAAAAGGTGAAAATCACGCAAAAGCGAAAGGCTATAGTCCATGGTGTCGGAGGGCATACTATAGTATGTCGTTTTTCACGATTTCGGAGGATTTGAAAAAAAGGTGAAAATCACGCAAAAGCGAAAGGCTATAGTCCATGGTGTCGGAGGGCATACTATAGTATGTCGTTTTTCACGATTTCGGAGGATTAAAAAAAAAGGTGAAAATCACGCAAAAGCGAAAGGCTATAGTCCATGGTCTCGGACCGCATACTAGTATGTCGTTTTTCACGATTTTGGAGGATTTAAAAAAAAAAGGTGAAAATCACGCAAAAGCGAAAGGCTATAGTCCATGGTGTCGGAGGGCATACTATAGTATGTCGTTTTTCACGATTTCGGAGGATTTAAAAAAAAAAGGTGAAAATCACGCAAAAGCGAAAGGCTATAGTCCATGGTGTCGGAGGGCATACTATAGTATGTGGTTTTTCACGATTTCGGAGGATTTAAAAAAAAAGGTGAAAATCACGCAAAAGCGAAAGGCTATAGTCCATGGTGTCGGAGGGCATACTATAGTATGTCGTTTTTCACGATTTCGGAGGATTTGAAAAAAAGGTGAAAATCACGCAAAAGCGAAAGGCTATAGTCCATGGTGTCGGAGGGCATACTATAGTATGTCGTTTTTCACGATTTCGGAGGATTTGAAAAAAAGGTGAAAATCACGCAAAAGCGAAAGGCTATAGTCCATGGTGTCGGAGGGCATACTATAGTATGTCGTTTTTCACGATTTCGGAGGATTTGAAAAAAAGGTGAAAATCACGCAAAAGCGAAAGGCTATAGTCCATGGTGTCGGAGGGCATACTATAGTATGTCGTTTTTCACGATTTCGGAGGATTTTAAAAAAAAGGTGAAAATCACGCAAAAGCGAAAGGCTATAGTCCATGGTCTCGGACCGCATACTAGTATGTCGTTTTTCACGATTTCGGAGGATTTTTAAAAAAAAAGTGAAAATCACGCAAAAGCGAAAGGCTATAGTCCATGGTGTCGGAGGGCATACTATAGTATGTGGTTTTTCACGATTTCGGAGGATTTAAAAAAAAAGGTGAAAATCACGCAAAAGCGAAAGGCTATAGTCCATGGTGTCGGAGGGCATACTATAGTATGTCGTTTTTCACGATTTCGGAGGATTTGAAAAAAAGGTGAAAATCACGCAAAAGCGAAAGGCTATAGTCCATGGTGTCGGAGGGCATACTATAGTATGTCGTTTTTCACGATTTCGGAGGATTTAAAAAAAAAGGTGAAAATCACGCAAAAGCGAAAGGCTATAGTCCATGGTCTCGGACCGCATACTAGTATGTCGTTTTTCACGATTTCGGAGGATTTTTTAAAAAAAAGGTGAAAATCACGCAAAAGCGAAAGGCTATAGTCCATGGTGTCGGAGGGCATACTATAGTATGTCGTTTTTCACGATTTCGGAGGATTTGAAAAAAAGGTGAAAATCACGCAAAAGCGAAAGGCTATAGTCCATGGTGTCGGAGGGCATACTATAGTATGTCGTTTTTCACGATTTTGGAGGATTTGAAAAAAAGGTGAAAAGCACGCAAAAGCGAAAGGCTATAGTCCATGGTGTCGGAGGGCATACTATAGTATGTCGTTTTTCACGATTTCGGAGGATTTGAAAAAAAGGTGAAAATCACGCAAAAGCGAAAGGCTATAGTCCATGGTGTCGGAGGGCATACTATAGTATGTCGTTTTTCACGATTTCGGAGGATTTGAAAAAAAGGTGAAAATCACGCAAAAGCGAAAGGCTATAGTCCATGGTCTCGGACCGCATACTAGTATGTCGTTTTTCACGATTTCGGAGGATTTAAAAAAAAAAGGTGAAAATCACGCAAAAGCGAAAGGCGTGTCGGAGGGCATACTATAGTATGTCGTTTTTCACGATTTCGGAGGATTAAAAAAAAAGGTGAAAATCACGCAAAAGCGAAAGGCTATAGTCCATGGTGTCGGAGGGCATACTATAGTATGTCGTTTTTCACGATTTCGGAGGATTTGAAAAAAAGGTGAAAATCACGCAAAAGCGAAAGGCTATAGTCCATGGTGTCGGAGGGCATACTATAGTATGTCGTTTTTCACGATTTCGGAGGATTTAAAAAAAAAGGTGAAAATCACGCAAAAGCGAAAGGCTATAGTCCATGGTGTCGGAGGGCATACTATAGTATGTCGTTTTTCACGATTTCGGAGGATTTGAAAAAAAGGTGAAAATCACGCAAAAGCGAAAGGCTATAGTCCATGGTGTCGGAGGGCATACTATAGTATGTCGTTTTTCACGATTTCGGAGGATTTGAAAAAAAGGTGAAAATCACGCAAAAGCGAAAGGCTATAGTCCATGGTGTCGGAGGGCATACTATAGTATGTCGTTTTTCACGATTTCGGAGGATTAAAAAAAAAGGTGAAAATCACGCAAAAGCGAAAGGCTATAGTCCATGGTCTCGGACCGCATACTAGTATGTCGTTTTTCACGATTTTGGAGGATTTAAAAAAAAAAGGTGAAAATCACGCAAAAGCGAAAGGCTATAGTCCATGGTGTCGGAGGGCATACTATAGTATGTGGTTTTTCACGATTTCGGAGGATTTAAAAAAAAAGGTGAAAATCACGCAAAAGCGAAAGGCTATAGTCCATGGTGTCGGAGGGCATACTATAGTATGTCGTTTTTCACGATTTCGGAGGATTTGAAAAAAAGGTGAAAATCACGCAAAAGCGAAAGGCTATAGTCCATGGTGTCGGAGAGCATACTATAGTATGTCGTTTTTAACGATTTCGGAGGATTAAAAAAAAAGGTGAAAATCACGCAAAAGCGAAAGGCTATAGTCCATGGTCTCGGACCGCATACTAGTATGTCGTTTTTCACGATTTCGGAGGATTTAAAAAAAAAAGGTGAAAATCACGCAAAAGCGAAAGGCTATAGTCCATGGTGTCGGAGAGCATACTATAGTATGTCGTTTTTAACGATTTCGGAGGATTAAAAAAAAAGTGAAAATCACGCAAAAGCAAAAGGCTATAGTCCATGGTGTCGGAGGGCATACTATAGTATGTCGTTTTTCACGATTTCGGAGGATTAAAAAAAAAGGTGAAAATCACGCAAAAGCGAAAGGCTATAGTCCATGGTGTCGGAGGGCATACTATAGTATGTTGTTTTTCACGATTTCGGAGGATTTGAAAAAAAGGTGAAAATCACGCAAAAGCGAAAGGCTATAGTCCATGGTGTCGGAGGGCATACTATAGTATGTCGTTTTTCACGATTTCGGAGGATTTTAAAAAAAAGGTGAAAATCACGCAAAAGCGAAAGGCTATAGTCCATGGTCTCGGACCGCATACTAGTATGTCGTTTTTCACGATTTCGGAGGATTTTAAAAAAAAAAGTGAAAATCACGCAAAAGCGAAAGGCTATAGTCCATGGTGTCGGAGGGCATACTATAGTATGTGGTTTTTCACGATTTCGGAGGATTTAAAAAAAAAGGTGAAAATCACGCAAAAGCGAAAGGCTATAGTCCATGGTGTCGGAGGGCATACTATAGTATGTCGTTTTTCACGATTTCGGAGGATTTGAAAAAAAGGTGAAAATCACGCAAAAGCGAAAGGCTATAGTCCATGGTGTCGGAGGGCATACTATAGTATGTCGTTTTTCACGATTTCGGAGGATTTAAAAAAAAAGGTGAAAATCACGCAAAAGCGAAAGGCTATAGTCCATGGTCTCGGACCGCATACTAGTATGTCGTTTTTCACGATTTCGGAGGATTTAAAAAAAAAAGGTGAAAATCACGCAAAAGCGAAAGGCGTGTCGGAGGGCATACTATAGTATGTCGTTTTTCACGATTTCGGAGGATTAAAAAAAAAGGTGAAAATCACGCAAAAGCGAAAGGCTATAGTCCATGGTGTCGGAGGGCATACTATAGTATGTCGTTTTTCACGATTTCGGAGGATTTGAAAAAAAGGTGAAAATCACGCAAAAGCGAAAGGCTATAGTCCATGGTGTCGGAGGGCATACTATAGTATGTCGTTTTTCACGATTTCGGAGGATTTAAAAAAAAAGGTGAAAATCACGCAAAAGCGAAAGGCTATAGTCCATGGTGTCGGAGGGCATACTATAGTATGTCGTTTTTCACGATTTCGGAGGATTTGAAAAAAAGGTGAAAATCACGCAAAAGCGAAAGGCTATAGTCCATGGTGTCGGAGGGCATACTATAGTATGTCGTTTTTCACGATTTCGGAGGATTTGAAAAAAAGGTGAAAATCACGCAAAAGCGAAAGGCTATAGTCCATGGTGTCGGAGGGCATACTATAGTATGTCGTTTTTCACGATTTCGGAGGATTAAAAAAAAAGGTGAAAATCACGCAAAAGCGAAAGGCTATAGTCCATGGTCTCGGACCGCATACTAGTATGTCGTTTTTCACGATTTTGGAGGATTTAAAAAAAAAAGGTGAAAATCACGCAAAAGCGAAAGGCTATAGTCCATGGTGTCGGAGGGCATACTATAGTATGTCGTTTTTCACGATTTCGGAGGATTTAAAAAAAAAGGTGAAAATCACGCAAAAGCGAAAGGCTATAGTCCATGGTGTCGGAGGGCATACTATAGTATGTGGTTTTTCACGATTTCGGAGGATTTAAAAAAAAAGGTGAAAATCACGCAAAAGCGAAAGGCTATAGTCCATGGTGTCGGAGGGCATACTATAGTATGTCGTTTTTCACGATTTCGGAGGATTTGAAAAAAAGGTGAAAATCACGCAAAAGCGAAAGGCTATAGTCCATGGTGTCGGAGAGCATACTATAGTATGTCGTTTTTAACGATTTCGGAGGATTAAAAAAAAAGGTGAAAATCACGCAAAAGCAAAAGGCTATAGTCCATGGTGTCGGAGGGCATACTATAGTATGTCGTTTTTCACGATTTCGGAGGATTAAAAAAAAAGGTGAAAATCACGCAAAAGCGAAAGGCTATAGTCCATGGTGTCGGAGGGCATACTATAGTATGTCGTTTTTCACGATTTCGGAGGATTTGAAAAAAAGGTGAAAATCACGCAAAAGCGAAAGGCTATAGTCCATGGTGTCGGAGGGCATACTATAGTATGTCGTTTTTCACGATTTCGGAGGATTTAAAAAAAAGGTGAAAATCACGCAAAAGCGAAAGGCTATAGTCCATGGTGTCGGAGGGCATACTATAGTATGTCGTTTTTCACGATTTCGGAGGATTTGAAAAAAAGGTGAAAATCACGCAAAAGCGAAAGGCTATAGTCCATGGTGTCGGAGGGCATACTATAGTATGTCGTTTTTCACGATTTCGGAGGATTTAAAAAAAAAAGTGAAAATCACGCAAAAGCGAAAGGCTATAGTCCATGGTGTCGGAGGGCATACTATAGTATGTGGTTTTTCACGATTTCGGAGGATTTAAAAAAAAAGGTGAAAATCACGCAAAAGCGAAAGGCTATAGTCCATGGTGTCGGAGGGCATACTATAGTATGTCGTTTTTCACGATTTCGGAGGATTTGAAAAAAAGGTGAAAATCACGCAAAAGCGAAAGGCTATAGTCCATGGTGTCGGAGGGCATACTATAGTATGTCGTTTTTCACGATTTCGGAGGATTTAAAAAAAAAGGTGAAAATCACGCAAAAGCGAAAGGCTATAGTCCATGGTCTCGGACCGCATACTAGTATGTCGTTTTTCACGATTTCGGAGGATTTTTTAAAAAAAAGGTGAAAATCACGCAAAAGCGAAAGGCTATAGTCCATGGTGTCGGAGGGCATACTATAGTATGTCGTTTTTCACGATTTCGGAGGATTTGAAAAAAAGGTGAAAATCACGCAAAAGCGAAAGGCTATAGTCCATGGTGTCGGAGGGCATACTATAGTATGTCGTTTTTCACGATTTTGGAGGATTTGAAAAAAAGGTGAAAAGCACGCAAAAGCGAAAGGCTATAGTCCATGGTGTCGGAGGGCATACTATAGTATGTCGTTTTTCACGATTTCGGAGGATTTGAAAAAAAGGTGAAAATCACGCAAAAGCGAAAGGCTATAGTCCATGGTGTCGGAGGGCATACTATAGTATGTCGTTTTTCACGATTTCGGAGGATTTGAAAAAAAGGTGAAAATCACGCAAAAGCGAAAGGCTATAGTCCATGGTGTCGGAGGGCATACTATAGTATGTCGTTTTTCACGATTTTGGAGGATTTGAAAAAAAGGTGAAAATCACGCAAAAGCGAAAGGCTATAGTCCATGGTGTCGGAGGGCATACTATAGTATGTCGTTTTTCACGATTTCGGAGGATTTAAAAAAAAAGGTGAAAATCACGCAAAAGCGAAAGGCTATAGTCCATGGTGTCGGAGGGCATACTATAGTATGTCGTTTTTCACGATTTCGGAGGATTTAAAAAAAAGGTGAAAATCACGCAAAAGCGAAAGGCTATAGTCCATGGTGCCGGAGGGCATACTATAGTATGTCGTTTTTCACGATTTCGGAGGATTTGAAAAAAAGGTGAAAATCACGCAAAAGCGAAAGGCTATAGTCCATGGTGTCGGAGGGCATACTATAGTATGTCGTTTTTCACGATTTCGGAGGATTTGAAAAAAAGGTGAAAATCACGCAAAAGCGAAAGGCTATAGTCCATGGTGTCGGAGGGCATACTATAGTATGTCGTTTTTCACGATTTCGGAGGATTTGAAAAAAAGGTGAAAATCACGCAAAAGCGAAAGGCTATAGTCCATGGTGTCGGAGGGCATACTATAGTATGTCGTTTTTCACGATTTCGGAGGATTTAAAAAAAAAGGTGAAAATCACGCAAAAGCGAAAGGCTATAGTCCATGGTCTCGGACCGCATACTAGTATGTCGTTTTTCACGATTTCGGAGGATTTAAAAAAAAAAGGTGAAAATCACGCAAAAGCGAAAGGCGTGTCGGAGGGCATACTATAGTATGTCGTTTTTCACGATTTCGGAGGATTAAAAAAAAAGGTGAAAATCACGCAAAAGCGAAAGGCTATAGTCCATGGTGTCGGAGGGCATACTATAGTATGTCGTTTTTCACGATTTCGGAGGATTTGAAAAAAAGGTGAAAATCACGCAAAAGCGAAAGGCTATAGTCCATGGTGTCGGAGGGCATACTATAGTATGTCGTTTTTCACGATTTCGGAGGATTTAAAAAAAAAGGTGAAAATCACGCAAAAGCGAAAGGCTATAGTCCATGGTGTCGGAGGGCATACTATAGTATGTCGTTTTTCACGATTTCGGAGGATTTGAAAAAAAGGTGAAAATCACGCAAAAGCGAAAGGCTATAGTCCATGGTGTCGGAGGGCATACTATAGTATGTCGTTTTTCACGATTTCGGAGGATTTGAAAAAAAGGTGAAAATCACGCAAAAGCGAAAGGCTATAGTCCATGGTGTCGGAGGGCATACTATAGTATGTCGTTTTTCACGATTTCGGAGGATTAAAAAAAAAGGTGAAAATCACGCAAAAGCGAAAGGCTATAGTCCATGGTCTCGGACCGCATACTAGTATGTCGTTTTTCACGATTTTGGAGGATTTAAAAAAAAAAGGTGAAAATCACGCAAAAGCGAAAGGCTATAGTCCATGGTGTCGGAGGGCATACTATAGTATGTCGTTTTTCACGATTTCGGAGGATTTAAAAAAAAAAGGTGAAAATCACGCAAAAGCGAAAGGCTATAGTCCATGGTGTCGGAGGGCATACTATAGTATGTGGTTTTTCACGATTTCGGAGGATTTAAAAAAAAAGGTGAAAATCACGCAAAAGCGAAAGGCTATAGTCCATGGTGTCGGAGGGCATACTATAGTATGTCGTTTTTCACGATTTCGGAGGATTTGAAAAAAAGGTGAAAATCACGCAAAAGCGAAAGGCTATAGTCCATGGTGTCGGAGAGCATACTATAGTATGTCGTTTTTAACGATTTCGGAGGATTAAAAAAAAAGGTGAAAATCACGCAAAAGCAAAAGGCTATAGTCCATGGTGTCGGAGGGCATACTATAGTATGTCGTTTTTCACGATTTCGGAGGATTAAAAAAAAAGGTGAAAATCACGCAAAAGCGAAAGGCTATAGTCCATGGTGTCGGAGGGCATACTATAGTATGTCGTTTTTCACGATTTCGGAGGATTTGAAAAAAAGGTGAAAATCACGCAAAAGCGAAAGGCTATAGTCCATGGTGTCGGAGGGCATACTATAGTATGTCGTTTTTCACGATTTCGGAGGATTTTAAAAAAAAGGTGAAAATCACGCAAAAGCGAAAGGCTATAGTCCATGGTCTCGGACCGCATACTAGTATGTCGTTTTTCACGATTTCGGAGGATTTTAAAAAAAAAGTGAAAATCACGCAAAAGCGAAAGGCTATAGTCCATGGTGTCGGAGGGCATACTATAGTATGTGGTTTTTCACGATTTCGGAGGATTTAAAAAAAAAGGTGAAAATCACGCAAAAGCGAAAGGCTATAGTCCATGGTGTCGGAGGGCATACTATAGTATGTCGTTTTTCACGATTTCGGAGGATTTGAAAAAAAGGTGAAAATCACGCAAAAGCGAAAGGCTATAGTCCATGGTGTCGGAGGGCATACTATAGTATGTCGTTTTTCACGATTTCGGAGGATTTAAAAAAAAAGGTGAAAATCACGCAAAAGCGAAAGGCTATAGTCCATGGTCTCGGACCGCATACTAGTATGTCGTTTTTCACGATTTCGGAGGATTTTTTAAAAAAAAGGTGAAAATCACGCAAAAGCGAAAGGCTATAGTCCATGGTGTCGGAGGGCATACTATAGTATGTCGTTTTTCACGATTTCGGAGGATTTGAAAAAAAGGTGAAAATCACGCAAAAGCGAAAGGCTATAGTCCATGGTGTCGGAGGGCATACTATAGTATGTCGTTTTTCACGATTTTGGAGGATTTGAAAAAAAGGTGAAAAGCACGCAAAAGCGAAAGGCTATAGTCCATGGTGTCGGAGGGCATACTATAGTATGTCGTTTTTCACGATTTCGGAGGATTTGAAAAAAAGGTGAAAATCACGCAAAAGCGAAAGGCTATAGTCCATGGTGTCGGAGGGCATACTATAGTATGTCGTTTTTCACGATTTCGGAGGATTTGAAAAAAAGGTGAAAATCACGCAAAAGCGAAAGGCTATAGTCCATGGTGTCGGAGGGCATACTATAGTATGTCGTTTTTCACGATTTTGGAGGATTTGAAAAAAAGGTGAAAATCACGCAAAAGCGAAAGGCTATAGTCCATGGTGTCGGAGGGCATACTATAGTATGTCGTTTTTCACGATTTCGGAGGATTTAAAAAAAAAGGTGAAAATCACGCAAAAGCGAAAGGCTATAGTCCATGGTGTCGGAGGGCATACTATAGTATGTCGTTTTTCACGATTTCGGAGGATTTAAAAAAAAGGTGAAAATCACGCAAAAGCGAAAGGCTATAGTCCATGGTGCCGGAGGGCATACTATAGTATGTCGTTTTTCACGATTTCGGAGGATTTGAAAAAAAGGTGAAAATCACGCAAAAGCGAAAGGCTATAGTCCATGGTGTCGGAGGGCATACTATAGTATGTCGTTTTTCACGATTTCGGAGGATTTGAAAAAAAGGTGAAAATCACGCAAAAGCGAAAGGCTATAGTCCATGGTGTCGGAGGGCATACTATAGTATGTCGTTTTTCACGATTTCGGAGGATTAAAAAAAAAGGTGAAAATCACGCAAAAGCGAAAGGCTATAGTCCATGGTGTCGGAGGGCATACTATAGTATGTCGTTTTTCACGATTTCGGAGGATTTGAAAAAAAGGTGAAAATCACGCAAAAGCGAAAGGCTATAGTCCATGGTGTCGGAGAGCATACTATAGTATGTCGTTTTTAACGATTTCGGAGGATTTAAAAAAAAAGGTGAAAATCACGCAAAAGCAAAAGGCTATAGTCCATGGTGTCGGAGGGCATACTATAGTATGTCGTTTTTCACGATTTCGGAGGATTAAAAAAAAAGGTGAAAATCACGCAAAAGCGAAAGGCTATAGTCCATGGTGTCGGAGGGCATACTATAGTATGTCGTTTTTCACGATTTCGGAGGATTTAAAAAAAAAGGTGAAAATCACGCAAAAGCGAAAGGCTATAGTCCATGGTGTCGGAGGGCATACTATAGTATGTCGTTTTTCACGATTTCGGAGGATTTGAAAAAAAGGTGAAAATCACGCAAAAGCGAAAGGCTATAGTCCATGGTGTCGGAGGGCATACTATAGTATGTCGTTTTTCACGATTTTGGAGGATTTGAAAAAAAGGTGAAAATCACGCAAAAGCGAAAGGCTATAGTCCATGGTGTCGGAGGGCATACTATAGTATGTCGTTTTTCACGATTTCGGAGGATTTAAAAAAAAAGGTGAAAATCACGCAAAAGCGAAAGGCTATAGTCCATGGTGTCGGAGGGCATACTATAGTATGTCGTTTTTCACGATTTCGGAGGATTTTAAAAAAAGGTGAAAATCACGCAAAAGCGAAAGGCTATAGTCCATGGTGTCGGAGGGCATACTATAGTATGTCGTTTTTCACGATTTCGGAGGATTTGAAAAAAAGGTGAAAATCACGCAAAAGCGAAAGGCTATAGTCCATGGTGTCGGAGGGCATACTATAGTATGTCGTTTTTCACGATTTCGGAGGATTAAAAAAAAAGGTGAAAATCACGCAAAAGCGAAAGGCTATAGTCCATGGTGTCGGAGGGCATACTATAGTATGTCGTTTTTCACGATTTCGGAGGATTTGAAAAAAAGGTGAAAATCACGCAAAAGCGAAAGGCTATAGTCCATGGTGTCGGAGGGCATACTATAGTATGTCGTTTTTCACGATTTCGGAGGATTTGAAAAAAAGGTGAAAATCACGCAAAAGCGAAAGGCTATAGTCCATGGTGTCGGAGAGCATACTATTAGTCTAGTCACTGGAAGGGGGTATCATGCACCCCCCGGAATTATACTTCTAATCAGTGTTTTCTTATTGGAAAAAATGTGCTGAAAATGATGAGCTATGATAAAAAGTTGTCAAAATGTCCCACCTACCTCAAAACCCTGTTTTTGGTATATGGCTCTGGCGAAATTGTGTAAAGGCAAATATTAATTCACTAAAATTACATAAATAGACATGGTGGTCTGAAATTGGTGATGGAGTATCTTGACACATAGGGGTAAGTAGCAGAACAGGATTTGGGGGGTTGCTACCATTATATTCTTAAATATGACCCACATCATCCTCAGAAACACAAAGAAATATGGTGTCCGCTTGACTAATAACAACAAAGATGGTTATTTTCCAACACATTATGGTGAGTATCACTGCCGCACTTGTATATAGAAAACTTCCCATATCCCTAAGCTTCAATTTGAGCCCAAGATAACCTTTCTATCTTGTAAATTACTCTTTCTGTCGCCAAAATTCTGAACTATACCTCAAATCGGTGAAAATTGTATATTCAGTCAGTATCAGCTATACATTTGGAATTAATGATTGAATAACTGAGTTTGAACTGACTCAACATTATGGAATATTTCTTGAATAAGCCATGTTAAAAAGTTGGCAAAGTGTCCAATCTACCATTGTTATGCAAATGAGTGTCACCATTATCAAAACAATCGATTTTCACTATATCTCAGCCAATATTGCACTTAAATGAACAAATAAGGTGTCTAGACCTATGTTTTGAGGGTCAAGGATCTCAGTGAAACTATTTTTAAAGTGACCACATGTGCCCGTGGCATGCTGGTGTATAAATCAGTGCTGCCATTACAATAAAGTCACATTTATACCAAGTAAGAGATACCAATATTGCATATAACTTTACAAATAAGGTATCTAGACAGGTGCTGTGCTTTTAAGCAAGCTTTATAATTTAGAATATACTGTAGCATAACATCACAAACTAAAAACATCCTTAGTTTGAACAATAGTATACGGCAGTATACACGCTATAGAATGGCCTGCAATATGCAGTACAAAATTCAAACAGTCACACAATCCTGTAACAGTATTCCATCCTATTCCTATACACACTCAAAGGCAAAAATGTAAACAGTGTACAAACAGTGACCACCCTAGCCTGCACCATAAAGAACAAAATGCACAAATGTCACATTAATCAGTCATCGTGTTCATAGAACTCATCAGTCTTTTTGTCTTCTTGTCCATGGTCTCCAATGACAAGGATTTTCATCCATCTCTGCCCTTCATATGGTTTTGTTTTTACCACAATAGCTTCATTAGCTCGCTTGTATAAGGCAACACGATGGTTCTCTTCAGAGCAGAGTAGCATGGAGGAAGACGAGCCAGGTCAACTTTAGATTTAAGGAGTTTGTCATTTGCCCCCACCATTGTCCACAGCAACTTGGCACGGGTGACGTCCACTGGGGCGGCGGTGGCTCAGGGGTAGAGTGGCTGGATGGCAACCGCAAGGTTGCCAGTTCAAACCCGGGCTCCCCCAGAGTTAGTGTCGAAGTGTCCTTGAGCAAGACACTGAACCCCTAACAGCTCCCGATGTGCAGGTTGGTGCTTTGCATGGTTTCCGCTGCCATCAGTGTATGAATGTGTGTGTGAATGGGTGAATGAAATGCACAATCTATGTAAAGCACCTTGGATAAAGGCGCTTTATAAATGCACCATTTACCATTCTGAAGACTCGCAACTCTGTCCATACAGCAGACAGATGAATTGCTCCAACTATACTAATTAAGGATCTGTTCCATATAGTGTAGCACAAGGCACATTTGAAGGACCCCCATAACCCTTACAGGTCCATTTGGTTCCATTTGTACATTCAGAGTTGCACACCCGTAAGGGGCCCTGCATATCAACAGCTCAGTGGCCTTGTGGTCAGAGCGTTTGCCTTGAGACTGGGAGGTCGGGGTTCGATCCCCGGCCGGGTCATACCAAAGACTCAGAAAAATGGAACCCAGTACATCCCTGCTTGTCCCTGCTTGGCACTCAGCATCAAGGGTTGGATTGGGGTAAGTCCCTGCTACATACTAGCGTCATGTCCAGGGGGTGTACTTGTACATCAAGCTGCCTCCTACTACAGAAACAGGAGATAGGCTCCTGCCCTATGGGCCTCATGGCTCTGCAAGGCTTACAGGTCCATTTGGTTCCATTCTGTACACACTGTAAAGTTACACACCCGTAAGAGGCCCTGGATATCATCAACAGCTCAGTGGCCTTGTAGTTAGAGCGTCCGCCCTGAGACTGGATGGTCAGGGGTTCGATCCCCAGCTGGGTAATACCAAAGGGTTGGATTGGTGTAAGTCCCTGCGACATACTAGTCATGCCAGGGAATGTACTTGTTAGGCTCCTGCCCTATGGGCCACATGGCTTGGCTTGAGCTATAGAGCTATTTGAATTGTGAGTCTTCAGTGAAATAGTGGTGGGGGCAGATGACAAACTAATTTCTAAATCTAAAGTTGACCTGGCTCGTCTTCCTCCATGCTACTCTGCTCTGAAGAGAACCACCGTGTCTTATACAAGCGAGCTGATGAAGCTTTTTTGGAAAAAACAAAACCCTATGATGAAGGGCAGGGGGGGTTGAAACTAAAGAGTTTTTTAATCCAGTGTGTCCTGCAGTGCAGTCCTACCAACCTCACTGGTTGATCTCCTTGACACTGTCTGGAGAGCATGGACAAGAAGCCGACGAGATAGAGGAATTGATTTAATCGGCACTGATTTGTACAACAGCATGCCACGGGCACATGGTCACTTTAGGAATAGTTTCACTGAGATCCTTGACCCTCAAAACATAGGTCTAGACACCTTATTTGTTCATTTAAGTGCAATATTGGCTGAGATAAAGTGAAAATCGATTATTTTGATAATGGAGGCACTCATTTGCATAAAAATGGTAGATGGGACACTTTGCAAACTTTTTAACATAGCTTATTCAAGTAAGAAATATTCCATGATGTGGAGTGAGTTCAAACTCAGTCATTCATTCATTTATTCCAAATGTATAGCTGATACTGACTGAATATACAATTTTCACCGATTTGAGGTATAGTTCAGAATTTTGGCTACAGAAAGAGTAATTTACAAGATAGAAAGGTTATCTTGGGCTCAAATTGAAGCTTAGGGATATGAGAAGTTTTCTATATACAAGTGAGGCAGTGATACTCACCATAATGTGTTGGAAAATAACCATCTTTGTTGTTATTAGTCAAGCGGACACCATATTTTTTGGTGTTTCTGAGGATGATGTGGGTCATATTTAAGAATATAATGGTAGCAACCAACCAAATCCTGTTCTGCTACTTACCCCTATGTGTCAAGATACTCCATGACCAATTTCAGACCACCATGTCTATTTATGTAATTTTAGTGAATTAATATTTGCCTTTACACAATTTCGCCAGAGCCATTTACCAAAAAGGGGGTTTTGAGGTAGGTGGGACATTTTGACAACTTTTTATCATAGCTCATCATTTTCAGCACATTTTTTCCAATAAGAAAACACTGATTAGAAGTATAATTCCGGGGGGTGCATGATACCCCCTTCCAGTGACTGTACTATATAGTATGTCGTTTTTAACGATTTCGGAGGATTTAAAAAAAAAGGTGAAAATCACGCAAAAGCAAAAGGCTATAGTCCATGGTGTCGGAGGGCATACTATAGTATGTCGTTTTTCACGATTTCGGAGGATTAAAAAAAAAGGTGAAAATCACGCAAAAGCGAAAGGCTATAGTCCATGGTGTCGGAGGGCATACTATAGTATGTCGTTTTTCACGATTTCGGAGGATTTAAAAAAAAAGGTGAAAATCACGCAAAAGCGAAAGGCTATAGTCCATGGTGTCGGAGGGCATACTATAGTATGTGGTTTTTCACGATTTCGGAGGATTTAAAAAAAAAGGTGAAAATCACGCAAAAGCGAAAGGCTATAGTCCATGGTGTCGGAGGGCATACTATAGTATGTCGTTTTTCACGATTTCGGAGGATTTGAAAAAAAGGTGAAAATCACGCAAAAGCGAAAGGCTATAGTCCATGGTGTCGGAGAGCATACTATAGTATGTCGTTTTTAACGATTTCGGAGGATTAAAAAAAAAAGGTGAAAATCACGCAAAAGCAAAAGGCTATAGTCCATGGTGTCGGAGGGCATACTATAGTATGTCGTTTTTCACGATTTCGGAGGATTAAAAAAAAAGGTGAAAATCACGCAAAAGCGAAAGGCTATAGTCCATGGTGTCGGAGGGCATACTATAGTATGTCGTTTTTCACGATTTCGGAGGATTTGAAAAAAAGGTGAAAATCACGCAAAAGCGAAAGGCTATAGTCCATGGTGTCGGAGGGCATACTATAGTATGTCGTTTTTCACGATTTCGGAGGATTTAAAAAAAAGGTGAAAATCACGCAAAAGCGAAAGGCTATAGTCCATGGTGTCGGAGGGCATACTATAGTATGTCGTTTTTCACGATTTCGGAGGATTTGAAAAAAAGGTGAAAATCACGCAAAAGCGAAAGGCTATAGTCCATGGTGTCGGAGGGCATACTATAGTATGTCGTTTTTCACGATTTCGGAGGATTTGAAAAAAAGGTGAAAATCACGCAAAAGCGAAAGGCTATAGTCCATGGTGTCGGAGGGCATACTATAGTATGTCGTTTTTCACGATTTCGGAGGATTAAAAAAAAAGGTGAAAATCACGCAAAAGCGAAAGGCTATAGTCCATGGTGTCGGACCGCATACTAGTATGTCGTTTTTCACGATTTTGGAGGATTTAAAAAAAAAAAGGTGAAAATCACGCAAAAGCGAAAGGCTATAGTCCATGGTGTCGGAGGGCATACTATAGTATGTCGTTTTTCACGATTTCGGAGGATTTTAAAAAAAAAGGTGAAAATCACGCAAAAGCGAAAGGCTATAGTCCATGGTGTCGGAGGGCATACTATAGTATGTCGTTTTTCACGATTTCGGAGGATTTGAAAAAAAGGTGAAAATCACGCAAAAGCGAAAGGCTATAGTCCATGGTGTCGGAGGGCATACTATAGTATGTCGTTTTTCACGATTTCGGAGGATTAAAAAAAAAGGTGAAAATCACGCAAAAGCGAAAGGCTATAGTCCATGGTGTCGGACCGCATACTAGTATGTCGTTTTTCACGATTTTGGAGGATTTAAAAAAAAAAAGGTGAAAATCACGCAAAAGCGAAAGGCTATAGTCCATGGTGTCGGAGGGCATACTATAGTATGTCGTTTTTCACGATTTCGGAGGATTTTTAAAAAAAAGGTGAAAATCACGCAAAAGCGAAAGGCTATAGTCCATGGTGTCGGAGGGCATACTATAGTATGTCGTTTTTCACGATTTCGGAGGATTTGAAAAAAAGGTGAAAATCACGCAAAAGCGAAAGGCTATAGTCCATGGTGTCGGAGGGCATACTATAGTATGTCGTTTTTCACGATTTCGGAGGATTTGAAAAAAAGGTGAAAATCACGCAAAAGCGAAAGGCTATTGTCCATGGTGTCGGAGGGCATACTATAGTATGTCGTTTTTCACGATTTCGGAGGATTAAAAAAAAAGGTGAAAATCACGCAAAAGCGAAAGGCTATAGTCCATGGTGTCGGAGGGCATACTATAGTATGTCGTTTTTCACGATTTCGGAGGATTTGAAAAAAAGGTGAAAATCACGCAAAAGCGAAAGGCTATAGTCCATGGTGTCGGAGGGCATACTATAGTATGTCGTTTTTCACGATTTCGGAGGATTAAAAAAAAAGGTGAAAATCACGCAAAAGCGAAAGGCTATAGTCCATGGTGTCGGAGGGCATACTATAGTATGTCGTTTTTCACGATTTCGGAGGATTTAAAAAAAAAAGTTAAAAACACGCAAAAGCGAAAGGCTATAGTCCATGGTGTCGGAGGGCATACTATAGTATGTGGTTTTTCACGATTTCGGAGGATTTAAAAAAAAAGGTGAAAATCACGCAAAAGCGAAAGGCTATAGTCCATGGTGTCGGAGGGCATACTATAGTATGTCGTTTTTCACGATTTCGGAGGATTTGAAAAAAAGGTGAAAATCACGCAAAAGCGAAAGGCTATAGTCCATGGTGTCGGAGAGCATACTATAGTATGTCGTTTTTAACGATTTCGGAGGATTAAAAAAAAAAGGTGAAAATCACGCAAAAGCAAAAGGCTATAGTCCATGGTGTCGGAGGGCATACTATAGTATGTCGTTTTTCACGATTTCGGAGGATTAAAAAAAAAGGTGAAAATCACGCAAAAGCGAAAGGCTATAGTCCATGGTGTCGGAGGGCATACTATAGTATGTCGTTTTTCACGATTTCGGAGGATTTGAAAAAAAGGTGAAAATCACGCAAAAGCGAAAGGCTATAGTCCATGGTGTCGGAGGGCATACTATAGTATGTCGTTTTTCACGATTTCGGAGGATTTAAAAAAAAGGTGAAAATCACGCAAAAGCGAAAGGCTATAGTCCATGGTGTCGGAGGGCATACTATAGTATGTCGTTTTTCACGATTTCGGAGGATTTGAAAAAAAGGTGAAAATCACGCAAAAGCGAAAGGCTATAGTCCATGGTGTCGGAGGGCATACTATAGTATGTCGTTTTTCACGATTTCGGAGGATTTGAAAAAAAGGTGAAAATCACGCAAAAGCGAAAGGCTATAGTCCATGGTGTCGGAGGGCATACTATAGTATGTCGTTTTTCACGATTTCGGAGGATTAAAAAAAAAGGTGAAAATCACGCAAAAGCGAAAGGCTATAGTCCATGGTGTCGGACCGCATACTAGTATGTCGTTTTTCACGATTTTGGAGGATTTAAAAAAAAAAAGGTGAAAATCACGCAAAAGCGAAAGGCTATAGTCCATGGTGTCGGAGGGCATACTATAGTATGTCGTTTTTCACGATTTCGGAGGATTTAAAAAAAAAAAGGTGAAAATCACGCAAAAGCGAAAGGCTATAGTCCATGGTGTCGGAGGGCATACTATAGTATGTCGTTTTTCACGATTTCGGAGGATTTGAAAAAAAGGTGAAAATCACGCAAAAGCGAAAGGCTATAGTCCATGGTGTCGGAGGGCATACTATAGTATGTCGTTTTTCACGATTTCGGAGGATTTGAAAAAAAGGTGAAAATCACGCAAAAGCGAAAGGCTATAGTCCATGGTGTCGGAGGGCATACTATAGTATGTCGTTTTTCACGATTTCGGAGGATTTGAAAAAAAGGTGAAAATCACGCAAAAGCGAAAGGCTATTGTCCATGGTGTCGGAGGGCATACTATAGTATGTCGTTTTTCACGATTTCGGAGGATTAAAAAAAAAGGTGAAAATCACGCAAAAGCGAAAGGCTATAGTCCATGGTGTCGGAGGGCATACTATAGTATGTCGTTTTTCACGATTTCGGAGGATTTGAAAAAAAGGTGAAAATCACGCAAAAGCGAAAGGCTATAGTCCATGGTGTCGGAGAGCATACTATAGTATGTCGTTTTTAACGATTTCGGAGGATTTAAAAAAAAAGGTGAAAATCACGCAAAAGCAAAAGGCTATAGTCCATGGTGTCGGAGGGCATACTATAGTATGTCGTTTTTCACGATTTCGGAGGATTTGAAAAAAAGGTGAAAATCACGCAAAAGCGAAAGGCTATAGTCCATGGTGTCGGAGGGCATACTATAGTATGTCGTTTTTCACGATTTCGGAGGATTTGAAAAAAAGGTGAAAATCACGCAAAAGCGAAAGGCTATAGTCCATGGTGTCGGAGAGCATACTATAGTATGTCGTTTTTAACGATTTCGGAGGATTTAAAAAAAAGGTGAAAATCACGCAAAAGCAAAAGGCTATAGTCCATGGTGTCGGAGGGCATACTATAGTATGTCGTTTTTCACGATTTCGGAGGATTAAAAAAAAAGGTGAAAATCACGCAAAAGCGAAAGGCTATAGTCCATGGTGTCGGAGAGCATACTATAGTATGTCGTTTTTCACGATTTCGGAGGATTTGAAAAAAAGGTGAAAATCACGCAAAAGCGAAAGGCTATAGTCCATGGTGTCGGAGGGCATACTATAGTATGTCGTTTTTCACGATTTCGGAGGATTTAAAAAAAAAGGTGAAAATCACGCAAAAGCGAAAGGCTATAGTCCATGGTCTCGGACCGCATACTAGTATGTCGTTTTTCACGATTTCGGAGGATTTTTAAAAAAAAGGTGAAAATCACGCAAAAGCGAAAGGCGTGTCGGAGGGCATACTATAGTATGTCGTTTTTCATGATTTCGGAGGATTTAAAAAAAAAAGGTGAAAATCACGCAAAAGCGAAAGGCTATAGTCCATGGTGTCGGAGGGCATACTATAGTATGTCGTTTTTCACGATTTCGGAGGATTAAAAAAAAAGGTGAAAATCACGCAAAAGCGAAAGGCTATAGTCCATGGTGTCGGAGGGCATACTATAGTATGTCGTTTTTCACGATTTCGGAGGATTTAAAAAAAAAGGTGAAAAACACGCAAAAGCGAAAGGCTATAGTCCATGGTGTCGGAGGGCATACTATAGTATGTGGTTTTTCACGATTTCGGAGGATTTAAAAAAAAAGGTGAAAATCACGCAAAAGCGAAAGGCTATAGTCCATGGTGTCGGAGGGCATACTATAGTATGTCGTTTTTCACGATTTCGGAGGATTTGAAAAAAAGGTGAAAATCACGCAAAAGCGAAAGGCTATAGTCCATGGTGTCGGAGAGCATACTATAGTATGTCGTTTTTAACGATTTCGGAGGATTTAAAAAAAAAGGTGAAAATCACGCAAAAGCAAAAGGCTATAGTCCATGGTGTCGGAGGGCATACTATAGTATGTCGTTTTTCACGATTTCGGAGGATTAAAAAAAAAGGTGAAAATCACGCAAAAGCGAAAGGCTATAGTCCATGGTGTCGGAGGGCATACTATAGTATGTCGTTTTTCACGATTTCGGAGGATTTGAAAAAAAGGTGAAAATCACGCAAAAGCGAAAGGCTATAGTCCATGGTGTCGGAGGGCATACTATAGTATGTCGTTTTTCACGATTTCGGAGGATTAAAAAAAAAGGTGAAAATCACGCAAAAGCGAAAGGCTATAGTCCATGGTGTCGGAGGGCATACTATAGTATGTCGTTTTTCACGATTTCGGAGGATTTAAAAAAAAAGGTGAAAATCACGCAAAAGCGAAAGGCTATAGTCCATGGTGTCGGAGGGCATACTATAGTATGTGGTTTTTCACGATTTCGGAGGATTTAAAAAAAAAGGTGAAAATCACGCAAAAGCGAAAGGCTATAGTCCATGGTGTCGGAGGGCATACTATAGTATGTCGTTTTTCACGATTTCGGAGGATTTGAAAAAAAGGTGAAAATCACGCAAAAGCGAAAGGCTATAGTCCATGGTGTCGGAGAGCATACTATAGTATGTCGTTTTTAACGATTTCGGAGGATTTAAAAAAAAAGGTGAAAATCACGCAAAAGCAAAAGGCTATAGTCCATGGTGTCGGAGGGCATACTATAGTATGTCGTTTTTCACGATTTCGGAGGATTAAAAAAAAAGGTGAAAATCACGCAAAAGCGAAAGGCTATAGTCCATGGTGTCGGAGGGCATACTATAGTATGTCGTTTTTCACGATTTCGGAGGATTTGAAAAAAAGGTGAAAATCACGCAAAAGCGAAAGGCTATAGTCCATGGTGTCGGAGGGCATACTATAGTATGTCGTTTTTCACGATTTCGGAGGATTTAAAAAAAAAGGTGAAAATCACGCAAAAGCGAAAGGCTATAGTCCATGGTGTCGGAGGGCATACTATAGTATGTCGTTTTTCACGATTTCGGAGGATTTGAAAAAAAGGTGAAAATCACGCAAAAGCGAAAGGCTATAGTCCATGGTGTCGGAGGGCATACTATAGTATGTCGTTTTTCACGATTTCGGAGGATTTGAAAAAAAGGTGAAAATCACGCAAAAGCGAAAGGCTATAGTCCATGGTGTCGGAGGGCATACTATAGTATGTCGTTTTTCACGATTTCGGAGGATTAAAAAAAAAGGTGAAAATCACGCAAAAGCGAAAGGCTATAGTCCATGGTGTCGGACCGCATACTAGTATGTCGTTTTTCACGATTTTGGAGGATTTTTAAAAAAAAAGGTGAAAATCACGCAACAGCGAAAGGCTATAGTCCATGGTGTCGGAGGGCATACTATAGTATGTCGTTTTTCACGATTTCGGAGGATTTTTAAAAAAAAGGTGAAAATCACGCAAAAGCGAAAGGCTATAGTCCATGGTGTCGGAGGGCATACTATAGTATGTCGTTTTTCACGATTTCGGAGGATTTGAAAAAAAGGTGAAAATCACGCAAAAGCGAAAGGCTATAGTCCATGGTGTCGGAGGGCATACTATAGTATGTCGTTTTTCACGATTTCGGAGGATTTTAAAAAAAAGGTGAAAATCACGCAAAAGCGAAAGGCTATAGTCCATGGTGTCGGAGGGCATACTATAGTATGTCGTTTTTCACGATTTCGGAGGATTTGAAAAAAAGGTGAAAATCACGCAAAAGCGAAAGGCTATAGTCCATGGTGTCGGAGGGCATACTATAGTATGTCGTTTTTCACGATTTCGGAGGATTTGAAAAAAAGGTGAAAATCACGCAAAAGCGAAAGGCTATAGTCCATGGTGTCGGAGGGCATACTATAGTATGTCGTTTTTCACGATTTCGGAGGATTTAAAAAAAAAGGTGAAAATCACGCAAAAGCGAAAGGCTATAGTCCATGGTGTCGGAGGGCATACTATAGTATGTCGTTTTTCACGATTTCGGAGGATTTGAAAAAAAGGTGAAAATCACGCAAAAGCGAAAGGCTATAGTCCATGGTGTCGGAGGGCATACTATAGTATGTCGTTTTTCACGATTTCGGAGGATTTGAAAAAAAGGTGAAAATCACGCAAAAGCGAAAGGCTATAGTCCATGGTGTCGGAGGGCATACTATAGTATGTCGTTTTTCACGATTTCGGAGGATTAAAAAAAAAGGTGAAAATCACGCAAAAGCGAAAGGCTATAGTCCATGGTGTCGGACCGCATACTAGTATGTCGTTTTTCACGATTTTGGAGGATTTTAAAAAAAAAAGGTGAAAATCACGCAAAAGCGAAAGGCTATAGTCCATGGTGTCGGAGGGCATACTATAGTATGTCGTTTTTCACGATTTCGGAGGATTTTTAAAAAAAAGGTGAAAATCACGCAAAAGCGAAAGGCTATAGTCCATGGTGTCGGAGGGCATACTATAGTATGTCGTTTTTCACGATTTCGGAGGATTTGAAAAAAAGGTGAAAATCACGCAAAAGCGAAAGGCTATAGTCCATGGTGTCGGAGGGCATACTATAGTATGTCGTTTTTCACGATTTCGGAGGATTTTAAAAAAAAGGTGAAAATCACGCAAAAGCGAAAGGCTATAGTCCATGGTGTCGGAGGGCATACTATAGTATGTCGTTTTTCACGATTTCGGAGGATTTGAAAAAAAGGTGAAAATCACGCAAAAGCGAAAGGCTATAGTCCATGGTGTCGGAGGGCATACTATAGTATGTCGTTTTTCACGATTTCGGAGGATTTGAAAAAAAGGTGAAAATCACGCAAAAGCGAAAGGCTATAGTCCATGGTGTCGGAGGGCATACTATAGTATGTCGTTTTTCACGATTTCGGAGGATTAAAAAAAAAGGTGAAAATCACGCAAAAGCGAAAGGCTATAGTCCATGGTGTCGGACCGCATACTAGTATGTCGTTTTTCACGATTTTGGAGGATTTTTAAAAAAAAAGGTGAAAATCACGCAAAAGCGAAAGGCTATAGTCCATGGTGTCGGAGGGCATACTATAGTATGTCGTTTTTCACGATTTCGGAGGATTTAAAAAAAAAGGCGAAAATTACGCAAAAGCGAAAGGCTATAGTCCATGGTGTCGGAGGGCATACTATAGTATGTCGTTTTTCACGATTTCGGAGGATTTGAAAAAAAGGTGAAAATCACGCAAAAGCGAAAGGCTATAGTCCATGGTGTCGGAGGGCATACTATAGTATGTCGTTTTTCACGATTTCGGAGGATTTGAAAAAAAGGTGAAAATCACGCAAAAGCGAAAGGCTATAGTCCATGGTGTCGGAGAGCATACTATAGTATGTCGTTTTTAACGATTTCGGAGGATTTAAAAAAAAGGTGAAAATCACGCAAAAGCAAAAGGCTATAGTCCATGGTGTCGGAGGGCATACTATAGTATGTCGTTTTTCACGATTTCGGAGGATTAAAAAAAAAGGTGAAAATCACGCAAAAGCGAAAGGCTATAGTCCATGGTGTCGGAGGGCATACTATAGTATGTCGTTTTTCACGATTTCGGAGGATTTGAAAAAAAGGTGAAAATCACGCAAAAGCGAAAGGCTATAGTCCATGGTGTCGGAGGGCATACTATAGTATGTCGTTTTTCACGATTTCGGAGGATTTAAAAAAAAAGGTGAAAATCACGCAAAAGCGAAAGGCTATAGTCCATGGTCTCGGACCGCATACTAGTATGTCGTTTTTCACGATTTCGGAGGATTTTAAAAAAAAAGGTGAAAATCACGCAAAAGCGAAAGGCGTGTCGGAGGGCATACTATAGTATGTCGTTTTTCATGATTTCGGAGGATTTAAAAAAAAAAGGTGAAAATCACGCAAAAGCGAAAGGCTATAGTCCATGGTGTCGGAGGGCATACTATAGTATGTGGTTTTTCACGATTTCGGAGGATTTAAAAAAAAAGGTGAAAATCACGCAAAAGCGAAAGGCTATAGTCCATGGTGTCGGAGGGCATACTATAGTATGTCGTTTTTCACGATTTCGGAGGATTTAAAAAAAAAGGTGAAAATCACGCAAAAGCGAAAGGCTATAGTCCATGGTCTCGGACCGCATACTAGTATGTCGTTTTTCACGATTTCGGAGGATTTTTAAAAAAAAGGTGAAAATCACGCAAAAGCGAAAGGCTATAGTCCATGGTGTCGGAGGGCATACTATAGTATGTAGTTTTTCACGATTTCGGAGGATTTGAAAAAAAGGTGAAAATCACGCAAAAGCGAAAGGCTATAGTCCATGGTGTCGGAGGGCATACTATAGTATGTCGTTTTTCACGATTTTGGAGGATTTGAAAAAAAGGTGAAAATCACGCAAAAGCGAAAGGCTATAGTCCATGGTGTCGGAGGGCATACTATAGTATGTCGTTTTTCACGATTTCGGAGGATTTGAAAAAAAGGTGAAAATCACGCAAAAGCGAAAGGCTATAGTCCATGGTGTCGGAGGGCATACTATAGTATGTCGTTTTTCACGATTTCGGAGGATTTGAAAAAAAGGTGAAAATCACGCAAAAGCGAAAGGCGTGTCGGAGGGCATACTATAGTATGTCGTTTTTCACGATTTCGGAGGATTTTAAAAAAAAAGGTGAAAATCACTCAAAAGCGAAAGGCTATAGTCCATGGTGTCGGAGGGCATACTATAGTATGTGGTTTTTCACGATTTCGGAGGATTTAAAAAAAAAAGGTGAAAATCACGCAAAAGCGAAAGGCTATAGTCCATGGTGTCGGAGGGCATACTATAGTATGTCGTTTTTCACGATTTCGGAGGATTTGAAAAAAAGGTGAAAATCACGCAAAAGCGAAAGGCTGTAGTCCATGGTGTCGGAGGGCATACTATAGTATGTCGTTTTTCACGATTTCGGAGGATTTGAAAAAAAGGTGAAAATCACGCAAAAGCGAAAGGCTATAGTCCATGGTGTCGGAGGGCATACTATAGTATGTCGTTTTTCACGATTTCGGAGGATTTGAAAAAAAGGTGAAAATCACGCAAAAGCGAAAGGCTATAGTCCATGGTGTCGGAGGGCATACTATAGTATGTCGTTTTTCACGATTTCGGAGGATTTGAAAAAAAGGTGAAAATCACGCAAAAGCGAAAGGCGTGTCGGAGGGCATACTATAGTATGTCGTTTTTCACGATTTCGGAGGATTTGAAAAAAAGGTGAAAATCACGCAAAAGCGAAAGGCGTGTCGGAGGGCATACTATAGTATGTCGTTTTTCACGATTTCGGAGGATTTAAAAAAAAGGTGAAAATCACGCAAAAGCGAAAGGCTATAGTCCATGGTCTCGGACTGCATACTAGTATGTCGTTTTTCACGATTTCGGAGGATTTTTAAAAAAAAGGTGAAAATCACGCAAAAGCGAAAGGCTATAGTCCATGGTGTCGGAGGGCATACTATAGTATGTCGTTTTTCACGATTTCGGAGGATTTGAAAAAAAGGTGAAAATCACGCAAAAGCGAAAGGCTATAGTCCATGGTGTCGGAGGGCATACTATAGTATGTCGTTTTTCACGATTTCGGAGGATTTGAAAAAAAGGTGAAAATCACGCAAAAGCGAAAGGCTATAGTCCATGGTGTCGGAGGGCATACTATAGTATGTCGTTTTTCACAATTTCGGAGGATTTGAAAAAAAGGTGAAAATCACGCAAAAGCGAAAGGCTATAGTCCATGGTGTCGGAGGGCATACTATAGTATGTCGTTTTTCACGATTTTGGAGGATTTGAAAAAAAGGTGAAAATCACGCAAAAGCGAAAGGCTATAGTCCATGGTGTCGGAGGGCATACTATAGTATGTCGTTTTTCACGATTTCGGAGGATTTGAAAAAAAGGTGAAAATCACGCAAAAGCGAAAGGCTATAGTCCATGGTGTCGGAGGGCATACTATAGTATGTCGTTTTTCACGATTTTGGAGGATTTGAAAAAAAAGTGAAAATCACGCAAAAGCGAAAGGCTATAGTCCAGGGTGTCGGAGGGCATACTATAGTATGTCGTTTTTCACGATTTCGGAGGATTTTAAAAAAAAAAGGTGAAAATCACGCAAAAGCGAAAGGCTATAGTCCATGGTGTCGGAGGGCATACTATAGTATGTCGTTTTTCACGATTTCGGAGGATTTGAAAAAAAGGTGAAAATAACGCAAAAGCGAAAGGCTATAGTCCATGGTCTCGGACTGCATACTAGTATGTCGTTTTTCACGATTTCGGAGGATTTTAAAAAAAAAGGTGAAAATCACGCAAAAGCGAAAGGCTATAGTCCATGGTGTCGGAGGGCATACTATAGTATGTCGTTTTTCACGATTTCGGAGGATTTGAAAAAAAGGTGAAAATCACGCAAAAGCGAAAGGCTATAGTCCATGGTGTCGGAGGGCATACTATAGTATGTCGTTTTTCACGATTTCGGAGGATTTGAAAAAAAGGTGAAAATCACGCAAAAGCGAAAGGCTATAGTCCATGGTGTCGGAGGGCATACTATAGTATGTCGTTTTTCACGATTTCGGAGGATTTGAAAAAAAGGTGAAAATCACGCAAAAGCGAAAGGCTATAGTCCATGGTGTCGGAGGGCATACTATAGTATGTCGTTTTTCACGATTTCGGAGGATTTGAAAAAAAGGTGAAAATCACGCAAAAGCGAAAGGCTATAGTCCATGGTGTCGGAGGGCATACTATAGTATGTCGTTTTTCACGATTTTGGAGGATTTGAAAAAAAGGTGAAAATCACGCAAAAGCGAAAGGCTATAGTCCATGGTGTCGGAGAGCATAATATAGTATGTCGTTTTTCACGATTTCGGAGGATTTTTAAAAAAAAAGGTGAAAATCACGCAAAAGCGAAAGGCTATAGTCCATGGTGTCGGAGGGCATACTATAGTATGTCGTTTTTCACGATTTCGGAGGATTTTAAAAAAAGGTGAAAATCACGCAAAAGCGAAAGGCTATAGTCCATGGTGTCGGAGGGCATACTATAGTATGTCGTTTTTCACGATTTCGGAGGATTTGAAAAAAAGGTGAAAATAACGCAAAAGCGAAAGGCTATAGTCCATGGTGTCGGAGGGCATACTATAGTATGTCGTTTTTCACGATTTCGGAGGATTAAAAAAAAAGGTGAAAATCACGCAAAAGCGAAAGGCTATAGTCCATGGTGTCGGAGGGCATACTATAGTATGTCGTTTTTCACGATTTCGGAGGATTTGAAAAAAAAGGTGAAAATCACGCAAAAGCGAAAGGCTATAGTCCATGGTGTCGGAGGGCATACTATAGTATGTCGTTTTTCACGATTTCGGAGGATTTGAAAAAAAGGTGAAAATCACGCAAAAGCGAAAGGCTATAGTCCATGGTGTCGGAGGGCATACTATAGTATGTCGTTTTTCATGATTTCGGAGGATTTAAAAAAAAAAAGGTGAAAATCACGCAAAAGCGAAAGGCTATAGTCCATGGTGTCGGAGGGCATACTATAGTATGTGGTTTTTCACGATTTCGGAGGATAAAAAAAAAAAGGTGAAAATCACGCAAAAGCGAAAGGCTATAGTCCATGGTGTCGGAGGGCATACTATAGTATGTCGTTTTTCACGATTTCGGAGGATTTGAAAAAAAGGTGAAAATCACGCAAAAGCGAAAGGCTATAGTCCATGGTGTCGGAGAGCATACTATAGTATGTCGTTTTTCACGATTTCGGAGGATTTAAAAAAAAAGGTGAAAATCACGCAAAAGCGAAAGGCTATAGTCCATGGTGTCGGAGGGCATACTATAGTATGTCGTTTTTCACGATTTCGGAGGATTTGAAAAAAAGGTGAAAATCACGCAAAAGCGAAAGGCTATAGTCCATGGTGTCGGAGGGCATACTATAGTATGTCGTTTTTCACGATTTTGGAGGATTTGAAAAAAAGGTGAAAATCACGCAAAAGCGAAAGGCTATAGTCCAGGGTGTCGGAGGGCATACTATAGTATGTCGTTTTTCACGATTTCGGAGGATTTTTAAAAAAAAAGGTGAAAATCACGCAAAAGCGAAAGGCTATAGTCCATGGTGTCGGAGGGCATACTATAGTATGTCGTTTTTCACGATTTCGGAGGATTTGAAAAAAAGGTGAAAATAACGCAAAAGCGAAAGGCTATAGTCCATGGTCTCGGACTGCATACTAGTATGTCGTTTTTCACGATTTCGGAGGATTTTTAAAAAAAAGGTGAAAATCACGCAAAAGCGAAAGGCTATAGTCCATGGTGTCGGAGGGCATACTATAGTATGTCGTTTTTCACGATTTCGGAGGATTTGAAAAAAAGGTGAAAATCACGCAAAAGCGAAAGGCTATAGTCCATGGTGTCGGAGGGCATACTATAGTATGTCGTTTTTCACGATTTCGGAGGATTTGAAAAAAAGGTGAAAATCACGCAAAAGCGAAAGGCTATAGTCCATGGTGTCGGAGGGCATACTATAGTATGTCGTTTTTCACGATTTCGGAGGATTTGAAAAAAAGGTGAAAATCACGCAAAAGCGAAAGGCTATAGTCCATGGTGTCGGAGGGCATACTATAGTATGTCGTTTTTCACGATTTCGGAGGATTTGAAAAAAAGGTGAAAATCACGCAAAAGCGAAAGGCTATAGTCCATGGTGTCGGAGGGCATACTATAGTATGTCGTTTTTCACGATTTTGGAGGATTTGAAAAAAAGGTGAAAATCACGCAAAAGCGAAAGGCTATAGTCCATGGTGTCGGAGGGCATACTATAGTATGTCGTTTTTCACGATTTCGGAGGATTTTAAAAAAAAAAGGTGAAAATCACGCAAAAGCGAAAGGCTATAGTCCATGGTGTCGGAGGGCATACTATAGTATGTCGTTTTTCACGATTTCGGAGGATTTTAAAAAAAGGTGAAAATCACGCAAAAGCGAAAGGCTATAGTCCATGGTGTCGGAGGGCATACTATAGTATGTCGTTTTTCACGATTTCGGAGGATTTGGAAAAAAAGGTGAAAATAACGCAAAAGCGAAAGGCTATAGTCCATGGTGTCGGAGGGCATACTATAGTATGTCGTTTTTCACGATTTCGGAGGATTAAAAAAAAAGGTGAAAATCACGCAAAAGCGAAAGGCTATAGTCCATGGTGTCGGAGGGCATACTATAGTATGTCGTTTTTCACGATTTCGGAGGATTTGAAAAAAAAGGTGAAAATCACGCAAAAGCGAAAGGCTATAGTCCATGGTGTCGGAGGGCATACTATAGTATGTCGTTTTTCACGATTTCGGAGGATTTGAAAAAAAGGTGAAAATCACGCAAAAGCGAAAGGCTATAGTCCATGGTGTCGGAGGGCATACTATAGTATGTCGTTTTTCATGATTTCGGAGGATTTAAAAAAAAAAAGGTGAAAATCACGCAAAAGCGAAAGGCTATAGTCCATGGTGTCGGAGGGCATACTATAGTATGTGGTTTTTCACGATTTCGGAGGATAAAAAAAAAAAGGTGAAAATCACGCAAAAGCGAAAGGCTATAGTCCATGGTGTCGGAGGGCATACTATAGTATGTCGTTTTTCACGATTTCGGAGGATTTGAAAAAAAGGTGAAAATCACGCAAAAGCGAAAGGCTATAGTCCATGGTGTCGGAGAGCATACTATAGTATGTCGTTTTTCACGATTTCGGAGGATTTAAAAAAAAAGGTGAAAATCACGCAAAAGCGAAAGGCTATAGTCCATGGTGTCGGAGGGCATACTATAGTATGTCGTTTTTCACGATTTCGGAGGATTTGAAAAAAAGGTGAAAATCACGCAAAAGCGAAAGGCTATAGTCCATGGTGTCGGAGGGCATACTATAGTATGTCGTTTTTCACGATTTTGGAGGATTTGAAAAAAAGGTGAAAATCACGCAAAAGCGAAAGGCTATAGTCCATGGTGTCGGAGGGCATACTATAGTATGTCGTTTTTCACGATTTCGGAGGATTAAAAAAAAAGGTGAAAATCACGCAAAAGCGAAAGGCTATAGTCCATGGTGTCGGAGGGCATACTATAGTATGTCGTTTTTCACGATTTCGGAGGATTTGAAAAAAAGGTGAAAATCACGCAAAAGCAAAAGGCTATAGTCCATGGTGTCGGAAGGCATACTATAGTATGTCGTTTTTCACGATTTCGGAGGATTAAAAAAAAAGGTGAAAATCACGCAAAAGCGAAAGGCTATAGTCCATGGTGTCGGAGGGCATACTATAGTATGTCGTTTTTCACGATTTCGGAGGATTAAAAAAAAAGGTGAAAATCACGCAAAAGCGAAAGGCTATAGTCCATGGTGTCGGAGGGCATACTATAGTATGTCGTTTTTCACGATTTCGGAGGATTTGAAAAAAAGGTGAAAATCACGCAAAAGCGAAAGGCTATAGTCCATGGTGTCGGAGGGCATACTATAGTATGTCGTTTTTCATGATTTCGGAGGATTTTAAAAAAAAAAGGTGAAAATCACGCAAAAGCGAAAGGCTATAGTCCATGGTGTCGGAGGGCATACTATAGTATGTGGTTTTTCACGATTTCGGAGGATAAAAAAAAAAAGGTGAAAATCACGCAAAAGCGAAAGGCTATAGTCCATGGTGTCGGAGGGCATACTATAGTATGTCGTTTTTCACGATTTCGGAGGATTTGAAAAAAAGGTGAAAATCACGCAAAAGCGAAAGGCTATAGTCCATGGTGTCGGAGGGCATACTATAGTATGTGGTTTTTCACGATTTCGGAGGATAAAAAAAAAAAGGTGAAAATCACGCAAAAGCGAAAGGCTATAGTCCATGGTGTCGGAGGGCATACTATAGTATGTCGTTTTTCACGATTTCGGAGGATTTGAAAAAAAGGTGAAAATCACGCAAAAGCGAAAGGCTATAGTCCATGGTGTCGGAGAGCATACTATAGTATGTCGTTTTTCACGATTTCGGAGGATTTAAAAAAAAAGGTGAAAATCACGCAAAAGCGAAAGGCTATAGTCCATGGTGTCGGAGGGCATACTATAGTATGTCGTTTTTCACGATTTCGGAGGATTTGAAAAAAAGGTGAAAATCACGCAAAAGCGAAAGGCTATAGTCCATGGTGTCGGAGGGCATACTATAGTATGTCGTTTTTCACGATTTTGGAGGATTTGAAAAAAAGGTGAAAATCACGCAAAAGCGAAAGGCTATAGTCCATGGTGTCGGAGGGCATACTATAGTATGTCGTTTTTCACGATTTCGGAGGATTAAAAAAAAAGGTGAAAATCACGCAAAAGCGAAAGGCTATAGTCCATGGTGTCGGAGGGCATACTATAGTATGTCGTTTTTCACGATTTCGGAGGATTTGAAAAAAAGGTGAAAATCACGCAAAAGCGAAAGGCTATAGTCCATGGTGTCGGAGGGCATACTATAGTATGTCGTTTTTCACGATTTCGGAGGATTTAAAAAAAAAGGTGAAAATCACGCAAAAGCGAAAGGCTATAGTCCATGGTGTCGGAGGGCATACTATAGTATGTCGTTTTTCATGATTTCGGAGGATTTAAAAAAAAAAGGTGAAAATCACGCAAAAGCGAAAGGCTATAGTCCATGGTGTCGGAGGGCATACTATAGTATGTGGTTTTTCACGATTTCGGAGGATAAAAAAAAAAAGGTGAAAATCACGCAAAAGCGAAAGGCTATAGTCCATGGTGTCGGAGGGCATACTATAGTATGTCGTTTTTCACGATTTCGGAGGATTTGAAAAAAAGGTGAAAATCACGCAAAAGCGAAAGGCTATAGTCCATGGTGTCGGAGAGCATACTATAGTATGTCGTTTTTCACGATTTCGGAGGATTTAAAAAAAAAGGTGAAAATCACGCAAAAGCGAAAGGCTATAGTCCATGGTGTCGGAGGGCATACTATAGTATGTCGTTTTTCACGATTTCGGAGGATTTAAAAAAAAAGGTGAAAATCACGCAAAAGCGAAAGGCTATAGTCCATGGTCTCGGACCGCATACTAGTATGTCGTTTTTCACGATTTCGGAGGATTTAAAAAAAAAAGGTGAAAATCACGCAAAAGCGAAAGGCGTGTCGGAGGGCATACTATAGTATGTCGTTTTTCACGATTTCGGAGGATTTTAAAAAAAAAGGTGAAAATCACGCAAAAGCGAAAGGCTATAGTCCATGGTGTCGGAGGGCATACTATAGTATGTGGTTTTTCACGATTTCGGAGGATTTAAAAAAAAAAGGTGAAAATCACGCAAAAGCGAAAGGCTATAGTCCATGGTGTCGGAGGGCATACTATAGTATGTCGTTTTTCACGATTTCGGAGGATTTGAAAAAAAGGTGAAAATCACGCAAAAGCGAAAGGCTATAGTCCATGGTGTCGGAGGGCATACTATAGTATGTCGTTTTTCACGATTTCGGAGGATTTAAAAAAAAAGGTGAAAATCACGCAAAAGCTAAAGGCTATAGTCCATGGTCTCGGACCGCATACTAGTATGTCGTTTTTCACGATTTCGGAGGATTTTTTAAAAAAAGGTGAAAATCACGCAAAAGCGAAAGGCTATAGTCCATGGTGTCGGAGGGCATACTATAGTATGTCGTTTTTCACGATTTCGGAGGATTTGAAAAAAATGTGAAAATCACGCAAAAGCGAAAGGCTATAGTCCATGGTGTCGGAGGGCATACTATAGTATGTCGTTTTTCACGATTTCGGAGGATTTAAAAAAAAAAGGTGAAAATCACGCAAAAGCGAAAGGCTATAGTCCATGGTGTCGGAGGGCATACTATAGTATGTCGTTTTTCACGATTTCGGAGGATTTGAAAAAAAGGTGAAAATCACGCAAAAGCGAAAGGCTATAGTCCATGGTGTCGGAGAGCATACTATAGTATGTCGTTTTTAACGATTTCGGAGGATTAAAAAAAAAGGTGAAAATCACGCAAAAGCGAAAGGCTATAGTCCATGGTGTCGGAGGGCATACTATAGTATGTGGTTTTTCACGATTTCGGAGGATTTAAAAAAAAAAGGTGAAAATCACGCAAAAGCGAAAGGCTATAGTCCATGGTGTCGGAGGGCATACTATAGTATGTCGTTTTTCACGATTTCGGAGGATTTGAAAAAAAGGTGAAAATCACGCAAAAGCGAAAGGCTATATTCCATGGTGTCGGAGGGCATACTATAGTATGTCGTTTTTCACGATTTCGGAGGATTTAAAAAAAAAGGTGAAAATCACGCAAAAGCGAAAGGCTATAGTCCATGGTCTCGGACCGCATACTAGTATGTCGTTTTTCACGATTTCGGAGGATTTTTAAAAAAAAGGTGAAAATCACGCAAAAGCGAAAGGCTATAGTCCATGGTGTCGGAGGGCATACTATAGTATGTCGTTTTTCACGATTTCGGAGGATTTGAAAAAAAGGTGAAAATCACGCAAAAGCTAAAGGCTATAGTCCATGGTCTCGGACCGCATACTAGTATGTCGTTTTTCACGATTTCGGAGGATTTTTAAAAAAAAGGTGAAAATCACGCAAAAGCGAAAGGCTATAGTCCATGGTGTCGGAGGGCATACTATAGTATGTCGTTTTTCACGATTTCGGAGGATTTGAAAAAAAGGTGAAAATCACGCAAAAGCGAAAGGCTATAGTCCATGGTGTCGGAGGGCATACTATAGTATGTCGTTTTTCACGATTTTGGAGGATTTGAAAAAAAGGTGAAAATCACGCAAAAGCGAAAGGCTATAGTCCATGGTGTCGGAGGGCATACTATAGTATGTCGTTTTTCACGATTTCGGAGGATTTAAAAAAAAAAGGTGAAAATCACGCAAAAGCGAAAGGCTATAGTCCATGGTGTCGGAGGGCATACTATAGTATGTCGTTTTTCACGATTTCGGAGGATTTGAAAAAAAGGTGAAAATCACGCAAAAGCGAAAGGCTATAGTCCATGGTGTCGGAGAGCATACTATAGTATGTCGTTTTTAACGATTTCGGAGGATTAAAAAAAAAGGTGAAAATCACGCAAAAGCGAAAGGCTATAGTCCATGGTGTCGGAGGGCATACTATAGTATGTGGTTTTTCACGATTTCGGAGGATTTAAAAAAAAAAAGGTGAAAATCACGCAAAAGCGAAAGGCTATAGTCCATGGTGTCGGAGGGCATACTATAGTATGTCGTTTTTCACGATTTCGGAGGATTTGAAAAAAAGGTGAAAATCACGCAAAAGCGAAAGGCTATAGTCCATGGTGTCGGAGGGCATACTATAGTATGTCGTTTTTCACGATTTCGGAGGATTTAAAAAAAAAGGTGAAAATCACGCAAAAGCGAAAGGCTATAGTCCATGGTCTCGGACCGCATACTAGTATGTTGTTTTTCACGATTTCGGAGGATTTTTAAAAAAAAGGTGAAAATCACGCAAAAGCGAAAGGCTATAGTCCATGGTGTCGGAGGGCATACTATAGTATGTCGTTTTTCACGATTTCGGAGGATTTAAAAAAAAAAAGGTGAAAATCACGCAAAAGCGAAAGGCTATAGTCCATGGTGTCGGAGGGCATACTATAGTATGTCGTTTTTCACGATTTCGGAGGATTTGAAAAAAAGGTGAAAATCACGCAAAAGCGAAAGGCTATAGTCCATGGTGTCGGAGAGCATACTATAGTATGTCGTTTTTAACGATTTCGGAGGATTAAAAAAAAAGGTGAAAATCACGCAAAAGCGAAAGGCTATAGTCCATGGTGTCGGAGGGCATACTATAGTATGTGGTTTTTCACGATTTCGGAGGATTTAAAAAAAAAAGGTGAAAATCACGCAAAAGCGAAAGGCTATAGTCCATGGTGTCGGAGGGCATACTATAGTATGTCGTTTTTCACGATTTCGGAGGATTTGAAAAAAAGGTGAAAATCACGCAAAAGCGAAAGGCTATAGTCCATGGTGTCGGAGGGCATACTATAGTATGTCGTTTTTCACGATTTCGGAGGATTTAAAAAAAAAGGTGAAAATCACGCAAAAGCGAAAGGCTATAGTCCATGGTCTCGGACCGCATACTAGTATGTCGTTTTTCACGATTTCGGAGGATTTTAAAAAAAAAGGTGAAAATCACGCAAAAGCGAAAGGCTATAGTCCATGGTGTCGGAGGGCATACTATAGTATGTCGTTTTTCACGATTTCGGAGGATTTGAAAAAAAGGTGAAAATCACGCAAAAGCGAAAGGCTATAGTCCATGGTGTCGGAGGGCATACTATAGTATGTCGTTTTTCACGATTTTGGAGGATTTGAAAAAAAGGTGAAAATCACGCAAAAGCGAAAGGCTATAGTCCATGGTGTCGGAGGGCATACTATAGTATGTCGTTTTTCACGATTTCGGAGGATTTGAAAAAAAGGTGAAAATCACGCAAAAGCGAAAGGCTATAGTCCATGGTGTCGGAGGGCATACTATAGTATGTCGTTTTTCACGATTTCGGAGGATTTGAAAAAAAGGTGAAAATCACGCAAAAGCGAAAGGCTATAGTCCATGGTGTCGGAGGGCATACTATAGTATGTGGTTTTTAACGATTTTGGAGGATTTGAAAAAAAGGTGAAAATCACGCAAAAGCGAAAGGCTATAGTCCATGGTGTCGGAGGGCATACTATAGTATGTTGTTTTTCACGATTTCGGAGGATTTAAAAAAAAAGGTGAAAATCACGCAAAAGCGAAAGGCTATAGTCCATGGTGTCGGAGGGCATACTATAGTATGTCGTTTTTCACGATTTCGGAGGATTTAAAAAAAAGGTGAAAATCACGCAAAAGCGAAAGGCTATAGTCCATGGTTTCGGAGGGCATACTATAGTATGTCGTTTTTCACGATTTCGGAGGATTTGAAAAAAAGGTGAAAATCACGCAAAAGCGAAAGGCTATAGTCCATGGTGTCGGAGGGCATACTATAGTATGTCGTTTTTCACGATTTCGGAGGATTAAAAAAAAAGGTGAAAATCACGCAAAAGCGAAAGGCTATAGTCCATGGTGTCGGAGGGCATACTATAGTATGTCGTTTTTCACGATTTCGGAGGATTTAAAAAAAAAGGTGAAAATCACGCAAAAGCGAAAGGCTATAGTCCATGGTGTCGGAGGGCATACTATAGTATGTGGTTTTTCACGATTTCGGAGGATAAAAAAAAAAAGGTGAAAATCACGCAAAAGCGAAAGGCTATAGTCCATGGTGTCGGAGGGCATACTATAGTATGTCGTTTTTCACGATTTCGGAGGATTTGAAAAAAAGGTGAAAATCACGCAAAAGCGAAAGGCTATAGTCCATGGTGTCGGAGAGCATACTATAGTATGTCGTTTTTAACGATTTCGGAGGATTTAAAAAAAAGGTGAAAATCACGCAAAAGCGAAAGGCTATAGTCCATGGTGTCGGAGGGCATACTATAGGATGTCGTTTTTCACGATTTCGGAGGATTAAAAAAAAAGGTGAAAATCACGCAAAAGCGAAAGGCTATAGTCCATGGTGTCGGAGGGCATACTATAGTATGTCGTTTTTCACGATTTCGGAGGATTTGAAAAAAAGGTGAAAATCACGCAAAAGCGAAAGGCTATAGTCCATGGTCTCGGACCGCATACTAGTATGTCGTTTTTCACGATTTCGGAGGATTTAAAAAAAAAAGGTGAAAATCACGCAAAAGCGAAAGGCTATAGTCCATGGTGTCGGAGGGCATACTATAGTATGTGGTTTTTCACGATTTCGGAGGATTAAAAAAAAAAGGTGAAAATCACGCAAAAGCGAAAGGCTATAGTCCATGGTGTCGGAGGGCATACTATAGTATGTCGTTTTTCACGATTTCGGAGGATTTAAAAAAAAAGGTGAAAATCACGCAAAAGCGAAAGGCTATAGTCCATGGTCTCGGACCGCATACTAGTATGTCGTTTTTCACGATTTCGGAGGATTTAAAAAAAAAAGGTGAAAATCACGCAAAAGCGAAAGGTTATAGTCCATGGTGTCGGAGGGCATACTATAGTATGTCGTTTTTCACGATTTCGGAGGATTTAAAAAAAAAAGGTGAAAATCACGCAAAAGCGAAAGGCTATAGTCCATGGTGTCGGAGGGCATACTATAGTATGTGGTTTTTCACGATTTCGGAGGATTTAAAAAAAAAGGTGAAAATCACGCAAAAGCGAAAGGCTATAGTCCATGGTGTCGGAGGGCATACTATAGTATGTCGTTTTTCACGATTTCGGAGGATTTGAAAAAAAGGTGAAAATCACGCAAAAGCGAAAGGCTATAGTCCATGGTGTCGGAGGGCATACTATAGTATGTGGTTTTTCACGATTTCGGAGGATTTAAAAAAAAAAGGTGAAAATCACGCAAAAGCGAAAGGCTATAGTCCATGGTGTCGGAGGGCATACTATAGTATGTCGTTTTTCACGATTTCGGAGGATTTGAAAAAAAGGTGAAAATCACGCAAAAGCGAAAGGCTATAGTCCATGGTGTCGGAGGGCATACTATAGTATGTGGTTTTTCACGATTTCGGAGGATTACAAAAAAAAGGTGAAAATCACGCAAAAGCGAAAGGCTATAGTCCATGGTGTCGGAGGGCATACTATAGTATGTCGTTTTTCACGATTTCGGAGGATTTAAAAAAAAAGGTGAAAATCACGCAAAAGCGAAAGGTTATAGTCCATGGTGTCGGAGGGCATACTATAGTATGTCGTTTTTCACGATTTCGGAGGATTTAAAAAAAAAAGGTGAAAATCACGCAAAAGCGAAAGGTTATAGTCCATGGTGTCGGAGGGCATACTATAGTATGTCGTTTTTCACGATTTCGGAGGATTTAAAAAAAAAAGGTGAAAATCACGCAAAAGCGAAAGGCTATAGTCCATGGTGTCGGAGGGCATACTATAGTATGTGGTTTTTCACGATTTCGGAGGATTTAAAAAAAAAGGTGAAAATCACGCAAAAGCGAAAGGCTATAGTCCATGGTGTCGGAGGGCATACTATAGTATGTGGTTTTTCACGATTTCGGAGGATTTAAAAAAAAAGGTGAAAATCACGCAAAAGCGAAAGGCTATAGTCCATGGTGTCGGAGGGCATACTATAGTATGTCGTTTTTCACGATTTCGGAGGATTTGAAAAAAAGGTGAAAATCACGCAAAAGCGAAAGGCTATAGTCCATGGTGTCGGAGACCATACTATAGTATGTGGTTTTTCACGATTTCGGAGGATTTCAAAAAAAAGGTGAAAATCACGCAAAAGCGAAAGGCTATAGTCCATGGTGTCGGAGGGCATACTATAGTATGTCGTTTTTCACGATTTCGGAGGATTTGAAAAAAAGGTGAAAATCACGCAAAAGCGAAAGGCTATAGTCCATGGTGTCGGAGAGCATACTATAGTATGTCGTTTTTAACGATTTCGGAGGATTTAAAAAAAAAGGTGAAAATCACGCAAAAGCGAAAGGCTATAGTCCATGGTGTCGGAGACCATACTATAGTATGTGGTTTTTCACGATTTCGGAGGATTTAAAAAAAAAGGTGAAAATCACGCAAAAGCGAAAGGCTATAGTCCATGGTGTCGGAGGGCATACTATAGTATGTGGTTTTTCACGATTTCGGAGGATTTAAAAAAAAAAGGTGAAAATCACGCAAAAGCGAGAGGCTATAGTCCATGGTGTCGGAGGGCATACTATAGTATGTCGTTTTTCACGATTTCGGAGGATTTGAAAAAAAGGTGAAAATCACGCAAAAGCGAAAGGCTATAGTCCATGGTGTCGGAGGGCATACTATAGTATGTGGTTTTTCACGATTTCGGAGGATTAAAAAAAAAAGGTGAAAATCACGCAAAAGCGAAAGGCTATAGTCCATGGTGTCGGAGGGCATACTATAGTATGTCGTTTTTCACGATTTCGGAGGATTTAAAAAAAAAGGTGAAAATCACGCAAAAGCGAAAGGCTATAGTCCATGGTCTCGGACCGCATACTAGTATGTCGTTTTTCACGATTTCGGAGGATTTAAAAAAAAAAAGGTGAAAATCACGCAAAAGCGAAAGGTTATAGTCCATGGTGTCGGAGGGCATACTATAGTATGTCGTTTTTCACGATTTCGGAGGATTTAAAAAAAAAAGGTGAAAATCACGCAAAAGCGAAAGGCTATAGTCCATGGTGTCGGAGGGCATACTATAGTATGTGGTTTTTCACGATTTCGGAGGATTTAAAAAAAAAGGTGAAAATCACGCAAAAGCGAAAGGCTATAGTCCATGGTGTCGGAGGGCATACTATAGTATGTCGTTTTTCACGATTTCGGAGGATTTGAAAAAAAGGTGAAAATCACGCAAAAGCGAAAGGCTATAGTCCATGGTGTCGGAGACCATACTATAGTATGTGGTTTTTCACGATTTCGGAGGATTTAAAAAAAAAGGTGAAAATCACGCAAAAGCGAAAGGCTATAGTCCATGGTGTCGGAGGGCATACTATAGTATGTCGTTTTTCACGATTTCGGAGGATTTGAAAAAAAGGTGAAAATCACGCAAAAGCGAAAGGCTATAGTCCATGGTGTCGGAGAGCATACTATAGTATGTCGTTTTTAACGATTTCGGAGGATTTAAAAAAAAAAGGTGAAAATCACGCAAAAGCAAAAGGCTATAGTCCATGGTGTCGGAGGGCATACTATAGTATGTCGTTTTTCACGATTTCGGAGGATTTTTAAAAAAAAAGGTGAAAATCACGCAAAAGCGAAAGGCTATAGTCCATGGTCTCGGACCGCATACTAGTATGTCGTTTTTCACGATTTCGGAGGATTTAAAAAAAAAGGTGAAAATCACGCAAAGGCGAAAGGCTATAGTCCATGGTGTCGGAGGGCATACTATAGTATGTGGTTTTTCACGATTTCGGAGGATAAAAAAAAAAGGTGAAAATCACGCAAAAGCGAAAGGCTATAGTCCATGGTGTCGGAGGGCATACTATAGTATGTCGTTTTTCACGATTTCGGAGGATTTGAAAAAAAGGTGAAAATCACGCAAAAGCGAAAGGCTATAGTCCATGGTGTCGGAGAGCATACTATAGTATGTCGTTTTTAACGATTTCGGAGGATTTAAAAAAAAAGGTGAAAATCACGCAAAAGCGAAAGGCTATAGTCCATGGTGTCGGAGGGCATACTATAGTATGTCGTTTTTCACGATTTCGGAGGATTTGAAAAAAAGGTGAAAATCACGCAAAAGCGAAAGGCTATAGTCCATGGTGTCGGAGGGCATACTATAGTATGTCGTTTTTCACGATTTCGGAGGATTTAAAAAAAAAGGTGAAAATCACGCAAAAGCGAAAGGCTATAGTCCATGGTGTCGGAGGGCATACTATAGTATGTGGTTTTTCACGATTTCGGAGGATAAAAAAAAAAAGGTGAAAATCACGCAAAAGCGAAAGGCTATAGTCCATGGTGTCGGAGGGCATACTATAGTATGTCGTTTTTCACGATTTCGGAGGATTTAAAAAAAAAGGTGAAAATCACGCAAAAGCGAAAGGCTATAGTCCATGGTGTCGGAGGGCATACTATAGTATGTGGTTTTTCACGATTTCGGAGGATAAAAAAAAAAAGGTGAAAATCACGCAAAAGCGAAAGGCTATAGTCCATGGTGTCGGAGGGCATACTATAGTATGTCGTTTTTCACGATTTCGGAGGATTTGAAAAAAAGGTGAAAATCACGCAAAAGCGAAAGGCTATAGTCCATGGTGTCGGAGAGCATACTATAGTATGTCGTTTTAAACGATTTCGGAGGATTTAAAAAAAAGGTGAAAATCACGCAAAAGCGAAAGGCTATAGTCCATGGTGTCGGAGGGCATACTATAGTATGTCGTTTTTCACGATTTCGGAGGATTTGAAAAAAAGGTGAAAATCACGCAAAAGCGAAAGGCTATAGTCCATGGTGTCGGAGGGCATACTATAGTATGTCGTTTTTCACGATTTCGGAGGATTTAAAAAAAAAGGTGAAAATCACGCAAAAGCGAAAGGCTATAGTCCATGGTGTCGGAGGGCATACTATAGTATGTGGTTTTTCACGATTTCGGAGGATAAAAAAAAAAAGGTGAAAATCACGCAAAAGCGAAAGGCTATAGTCCATGGTGTCGGAGGGCATACTATAGTATGTCGTTTTTCACGATTTCGGAGGATTTGAAAAAAAGGTGAAAATCACGCAAAAGCGAAAGGCTATAGTCCATGGTGTCGGAGAGCATACTATAGTATGTCGTTTTTAACGATTTCGGAGGATTAAAAAAAAAGGTGAAAATCACGTAAAAGCGAAAGGCTATAGTCCATGGTGTCGGAGGGCATACTATAGTATGTCGTTTTTCACGATTTCGGAGGATTTGAAAAAAAGGTGAAAATCACGCAAAAGCGAAAGGCTATAGTCCATGGTGTCGGAGGGCATACTATAGTATGTCGTTTTTCACGATTTCGGAGGATTTAAAAAAAAAGGTGAAAATCACGCAAAAGCGAAAGGCTATAGTCCATGGTCTCGGACCGCATACTAGTATGTCGTTTTTCACGATTTCGGAGGATTTTAAAAAAAAATTGAAAAAAAGGTGAAAATCACGCAAAAGCGAAAGGCTATAGTCCATGGTGTCGGAGGGCATACTATAGTATGTCGTTTTTCACGATTTCGGAGGATTTGAAAAAAAGGTGAAAATCACGCAAAAGCGAAAGGCTATAGTCCATGGTGTCGGAGGGCATACTATAGTATGTCGTTTTTCACGATTTCGGAGGATTTAAAAAAAAAGGTGAAAATCACGCAAAAGCGAAAGGCTATAGTCCATGGTCTCGGACCGCATACTAGTATCACGATTTCGGAGGATTTAAAAAAAAAATTGAAAAAAAGGTGAAAATCACGCAAAAGCGAAAGGCTATAGTCCATGGTGTCGGAGGGCATACTATAGTATGTCGTTTTTCACGATTTCGGAGGATTTGAAAAAAAGGTGAAAATCACGCAAAAGCGAAAGGCTATAGTCCATGGTGTCGGAGAGCATACTATAGTATGTCGTTTTTAACGATTTCGGAGGATTAAAAAAAAAGGTGAAAATCACGTAAAAGCGAAAGGCTATAGTCCATGGTGTCGGAGGGCATACTATAGTATGTCGTTTTTCACGATTTCGGAGGATTTGAAAAAAAGGTGAAAATCACGCAAAAGCGAAAGGCTATAGTCCATGGTGTCGGAGGGCATACTATAGTATGTCGTTTTTCACGATTTCGGAGGATTTAAAAAAAAAGGTGAAAATCACGCAAAAGCGAAAGGCTATAGTCCATGGTCTCGGACCGCATACTAGTATGTCGTTTTTCACGATTTCGGAGGATTTTAAAAAAAAATTGAAAAAAAGGTGAAAATCACGCAAAAGCGAAAGGCTATAGTCCATGGTGTCGGAGGGCATACTATAGTATGTCGTTTTTCACGATTTCGGAGGATTTGAAAAAAAGGTGAAAATCACGCAAAAGCGAAAGGCTATAGTCCATGGTGTCGGAGGGCATACTATAGTATGTCGTTTTTCACGATTTCGGAGGATTTAAAAAAAAAGGTGAAAATCACGCAAAAGCGAAAGGCTATAGTCCATGGTCTCGGACCCATACTAGTATGTCGTTTTTCACGATTTCGGAGGATTTAAATTTTTTTTGAAAAAAAGGTGAAAATCACGCAAAAGCGAAAGGCTATAGTCCATGGTGTCGGAGGGCATACTATAGTATGTCGTTTTTCACGATTTCGGAGGATTTAAAAAAAAAGGTGAAAATCACGCAAAAGCGAAAGGCTATAGTCCATGGTGTCGGAGGGCATACTATAGTATGTGGTTTTTCACGATTTCGGAGGATAAAAAAAAAAAGGTGAAAATCACGCAAAAGCGAAAGGCTATAGTCCATGGTGTCGGAGGGCATACTATAGTATGTCGTTTTTCACGATTTCGGAGGATTTGAAAAAAAGGTGAAAATCACGCAAAAGCGAAAGGCTATAGTCCATGGTGTCGGAGAGCATACTATAGTATGTCGTTTTTAACGATTTCGGAGGATTAAAAAAAAAGGTGAAAATCACGTAAAAGCGAAAGGCTATAGTCCATGGTGTCGGAGGGCATACTATAGTATGTCGTTTTTCACGATTTCGGAGGATTTGAAAAAAAGGTGAAAATCACGCAAAAGCGAAAGGCTATAGTCCATGGTGTCGGAGGGCATACTATAGTATGTCGTTTTTCACGATTTCGGAGGATTTAAAAAAAAAGGTGAAAATCACGCAAAAGCGAAAGGCTATAGTCCATGGTCTCGGACCGCATACTAGTATGTCGTTTTTCACGATTTCGGAGGATTTAAAAAAAAATTTGAAAAAAAGGTGAAAATCACGCAAAAGCGAAAGGCTATAGTCCATGGTGTCGGAGGGCATACTATAGTATGTCGTTTTTCACGATTTCGGAGGATTTAAAAAAAAAGGTGAAAATCACGCAAAAGCGAAAGGCTATAGTCCATGGTGTCGGAGGGCATACTATAGTATGTGGTTTTTCACGATTTCGGAGGATAAAAAAAAAAAGGTGAAAATCACGCAAAAGCGAAAGGCTATAGTCCATGGTGTCGGAGGGCATACTATAGTATGTCGTTTTTCACGATTTCGGAGGATTTGAAAAAAAGGTGAAAATCACGCAAAAGCGAAAGGCTATAGTCCATGGTGTCGGAGAGCATACTATAGTATGTCGTTTTTAACGATTTCGGAGGATTAAAAAAAAAGGTGAAAATCACGTAAAAGCGAAAGGCTATAGTCCATGGTGTCGGAGGGCATACTATAGTATGTCGTTTTTCACGATTTCGGAGGATTTGAAAAAAAGGTGAAAATCACGCAAAAGCGAAAGGCTATAGTCCATGGTGTCGGAGGGCATACTATAGTATGTCGTTTTTCACGATTTCGGAGGATTTAAAAAAAAAGGTGAAAATCACGCAAAAGCGAAAGGCTATAGTCCATGGTCTCGGACCGCATACTAGTATGTCGTTTTTCACGATTTCGGAGGATTTAAAAAAAAAGGTGAAAATCACGCAAAAGCGAAAGGCTATAGTCCATGGTGTCGGAGGGCATACTATAGTATGTCGTTTTTCACGATTTCGGAGGATTAAAAAAAAAAGGTGAAAATCACGCAAAAGCGAAAGGCTATAGTCCATGGTCTCGGACCGCATACTAGTATGTCGTTTTTCACGATTTCGGAGGATTTAAAAAAAAAAGGTGAAAATCACGCAAAAGTGAAAGGTTATAGTCCATGGTGTCGGAGGGCATACTATAGTATGTCGTTTTTCACGATTTCGGAGGATTTAAAAAAAAAAGGTGAAAATCACGCAAAAGCGAAAGGCTATAGTCCATGGTGTCGGAGGGCATACTATAGTATGTCGTTTTTCACGATTTCGGAGGATTTAAAAAAAAAAAGGTGAAAATCACGCAAAAGCGAAAGGCTATAGTCCATGGTGTCGGAGGGCATACTATAGTATGTGGTTTTTCACGATTTCGGAGGATTAAAAAAAAAAGGTGAAAATCACGCAAAAGCGAAAGGCTATAGTCCATGGTGTCGGAGGGCATACTATAGTATGTCGTTTTTCACGATTTCGGAGGATTAAAAAAAAAAGGTGAAAATCACGCAAAAGCGAAAGGCTATAGTCCATGGTCTCGGACCGCATACTAGTATGTCGTTTTTCACGATTTCGGAGGATTTGAAAAAAAGGTGAAAATCACGCAAAAGCGAAAGGCTATAGTCCATGGTGTCGGAGGGCATACTATAGTATGTCGTTTTTCACGATTTCGGAGGATTTTAAAAAAAAGGTGAAAATCACGCAAAAGCGAAAGGCTATAGTCCATGGTCTCGGACCGCATACTAGTATGTCGTTTTTCACGATTTCGGAGGATTTAAAAAAAAAAAGTGAAAATCACGCAAAAGCGAAAGGCTATAGTCCATGGTGTCGGAGGGCATACTATAGTATGTCGTTTTTCACGATTTCGGAGGATTTAAAAAAAAAAGGTGAAAATCACGCAAAAGCGAAAGGCTATAGTCCATGGTGTCGGAGGGCATACTATAGTATGTGGTTTTTCACGATTTCGGAGGATTAAAAAAAAAAGGTGAAAATCACGCAAAAGCGAAAGGCTATAGTCCATGGTGTCGGAGGGCATACTATAGTATGTCGTTTTTCACGATTTCGGAGGATTAAAAAAAAAAGGTGAAAATCACGCAAAAGCGAAAGGCTATAGTCCATGGTCTCGGACCGCATACTAGTATGTCGTTTTTCACGATTTCGGAGGATTTAAAAAAAAAAAGGTGAAAATCACGCAAAAGTGAAAGGTTATAGTCCATGGTGTCGGAGGGCATACTATAGTATGTCGTTTTTCACGATTTCGGAGGATTTAAAAAAAAAAGGTGAAAATCACGCAAAAGCGAAAGGCTATAGTCCATGGTGTCGGAGGGCATACTATAGTATGTCGTTTTTCACGATTTCGGAGGATTTAAAAAAAAAAGGTGAAAATCACGCAAAAGCGAAAGGCTATAGTCCATGGTGTCGGAGGGCATACTATAGTATGTGGTTTTTCACGATTTCGGAGGATTAAAAAAAAAAGGTGAAAATCACGCAAAAGCGAAAGGCTATAGTCCATGGTGTCGGAGGGCATACTATAGTATGTCGTTTTTCACGATTTCGGAGGATTAAAAAAAAAAGGTGAAAATCACGCAAAAGCGAAAGGCTATAGTCCATGGTCTCGGACCGCATACTAGTATGTCGTTTTTCACGATTTCGGAGGATTTAAAAAAAAAAGGTGAAAATCACGCAAAAGTGAAAGGTTATAGTCCATGGTGTCGGAGGGCATACTATAGTATGTCGTTTTTCACGATTTCGGAGGATTTAAAAAAAAAAGGTGAAAATCACGCAAAAGCGAAAGGCTATAGTCCATGGTGTCGGAGGGCATACTATAGTATGTGGTTTTTCACGATTTCGGAGGATTTAAAAAAAAAGGTGAAAATCACGCAAAAGCGAAAGGCTATAGTCCATGGTGTCGGAGGGCATACTATAGTATGTCGTTTTTCACGATTTCGGAGGATTTGAAAAAAAGGTGAAAATCACGCAAAAGCGAAAGGCTATAGTCCATGGTGTCGGAGAGCATACTATAGTATGTCGTTTTTAACGATTTCGGAGGATTTAAAAAAAAGTGAAAATCACGCAAAAGCAAAAGGCTATAGTCCATGGTGTCGGAGGGCATACTATAGTATGTCGTTTTTCACGATTTCGGAGGATTAAAAAAAAAAGGTGAAAATCACGCAAAAGCGAAAGGCTATAGTCCATGGTGTCGGAGGGCATACTATAGTATGTCGTTTTTCACGATTTCGGAGGATTTGAAAAAAAGGTGAAAATCACGCAAAAGCGAAAGGCTATAGTCCATGGTGTCGGAGGGCATACTATAGTATGTCGTTTTTCACGATTTCGGAGGATTTAAAAAAAAAGGTGAAAATCACGCAAAAGCGAAAGGCTATAGTCCATGGTGTCGGAGGGCATACTATAGTATGTCGTTTTTCACGATTTCGGAGGATTTGAAAAAAAGGTGAAAATCACGCAAAAGCGAAAGGCTATAGTCCATGGTGTCGGAGGGCATACTATAGTATGTCGTTTTTCACGATTTCGGAGGATTTAAAAAAAAAGGTGAAAATCACGCAAAAGCGAAAGGCTATAGTCCATGGTGTCGGAGGGCATACTATAGTATGTCGTTTTTCACGATTTCGGAGGATTTGAAAAAAAGGTGAAAATCACGCAAAAGCGAAAGGCTATAGTCCATGGTGTCGGAGAGCATACTATAGTATGTCGTTTTTAACGATTTCGGAGGATTAAAAAAAAAGGTGAAAATCACGTAAAAGCGAAAGGCTATAGTCCATGGTGTCGGAGGGCATACTATAGTATGTCGTTTTTCACGATTTCGGAGGATTTGAAAAAAAGGTGAAAATCACGCAAAAGCGAAAGGCTATAGTCCATGGTGTCGGAGGGCATACTATAGTATGTCGTTTTTCACGATTTCGGAGGATTTAAAAAAAAAGGTGAAAATCACGCAAAAGCGAAAGGCTATAGTCCATGGTCTCGGACCGCATACTAGTATGTCGTTTTTCACGATTTCGGAGGATTTTAAAAAAAAAAGTGAAAATCACGCAAAAGCGAAAGGCTATAGTCCATGGTGTCGGAGGGCATACTATAGTATGTCGTTTTTCACGATTTCGGAGGATTTAAAAAAAAAAGGTGAAAATCACGCAAAAGCGAAAGGCTATAGTCCATGGTGTCGGAGGGCATACTATAGTATGTGGTTTTTCACGATTTCGGAGGATTAAAAAAAAAAGGTGAAAATCACGCAAAAGCGAAAGGCTATAGTCCATGGTGTCGGAGGGCATACTATAGTATGTCGTTTTTCACGATTTCGGAGGATTAAAAAAAAAAGGTGAAAATCACGCAAAAGCGAAAGGCTATAGTCCATGGTCTCGGACCGCATACTAGTATGTCGTTTTTCACGATTTCGGAGGATTTAAAAAAAAAAGGTGAAAATCACGCAAAAGTGAAAGGTTATAGTCCATGGTGTCGGAGGGCATACTATAGTATGTCGTTTTTCACGATTTCGGAGGATTTAAAAAAAAAAGGTGAAAATCACGCAAAAGCGAAAGGCTATAGTCCATGGTGTCGGAGGGCATACTATAGTATGTCGTTTTTCACGATTTCGGAGGATTTAAAAAAAAAAGGTGAAAATCACGCAAAAGCGAAAGGCTATAGTCCATGGTGTCGGAGGGCATACTATAGTATGTGGTTTTTCACGATTTCGGAGGATTAAAAAAAAAATGTGAAAATCACGCAAAAGCGAAAGGCTATAGTCCATGGTGTCGGAGGGCATACTATAGTATGTCGTTTTTCACGATTTCGGAGGATTAAAAAAAAAAGGTGAAAATCACGCAAAAGCGAAAGGCTATAGTCCATGGTGTCGGAGGGCATACTATAGTATGTCGTTTTTAACGATTTCGGAGGATTTAAAAAAAAGTGAAAATCACGCAAAAGCAAAAGGCTATAGTCCATGGTGTCGGAGGGCATACTATAGTATGTCGTTTTTCACGATTTCGGAGGATTAAAAAAAAAAGGTGAAAATCACGCAAAAGCGAAAGGCTATAGTCCATGGTGTCGGAGGGCATACTATAGTATGTTGTTTTTCACGATTTCGGAGGATTTGAAAAAAAGGTGAAAATCACGCAAAAGCGAAAGGCTATAGTCCATGGTGTCGGAGGGCATACTATAGTATGTCGTTTTTCACGATTTCGGAGGATTTTTAAAAAAAAAGGTGAAAATCACGCAAAAGCGAAAGGCTATAGTCCATGGTCTCGGACCGCATACTAGTATGTCGTTTTTCACGATTTCGGAGGATTTAAAAAAAAAAGGTGAAAATCACGCAAAAGCGAAAGGCTATAGTCCATGGTGTCGGAGGGCATACTATAGTATGTCGTTTTTCACGATTTCGGAGGATTTAAAAAAAAAAGGTGAAAATCACGCAAAAGCGAAAGGCTATAGTCCATGGTGTCGGAGGGCATACTATAGTATGTGGTTTTTCACGATTTCGGAGGATTAAAAAAAAATGGTGAAAATCACGCAAAAGCGAAAGGCTATAGTCCATGGTGTCGGAGGGCATACTATAGTATGTCGTTTTTCACGATTTCGGAGGATTAAAAAAAAAGGTGAAAATCACGCAAAAGCGAAAGGCTATAGTCCATGGTCTCGGACCGCATACTAGTATGTCGTTTTTCACGATTTCGGAGGATTTTAAAAAAAAAGGTGAAAATCACGCAAAAGTGAAAGGTTATAGTCCATGGTGTCGGAGGGCATACTATAGTATGTCGTTTTTCACGATTTCGGAGGATTTAAAAAGAAAAGGTGAAAATCACGCAAAAGCGAAAGGCTATAGTCCATGGTGTCGGAGGGCATACTATAGTATGTGGTTTTTCACGATTTCGGAGGATTTTAAAAAAAAGGTGAAAATCACGCAAAAGCGAAAGGCTATAGTCCATGGTGTCGGAGGGCATACTATAGTATGTCGTTTTTCACGATTTCGGAGGATTTGAAAAAAGGTGAAAATCACGCAAAAGCGAAAGGCTATAGTCCATGGTGTCGGAGAGCATACTATAGTATGTCGTTTTTAACGATTTCGGAGGATTTAAAAAAAAGGTGAAAATCACGCAAAAGCAAAAGGCTATAGTCCATGGTGTCGGAGGGCATACTATAGTATGTCGTTTTTCACGATTTCGGAGGATTAAAAAAAAAAGGTGAAAATCACGCAAAAGCGAAAGGCTATAGTCCATGGTGTCGGAGGGCATACTATAGTATGTCGTTTTTCACGATTTCGGAGGATTTGAAAAAAAGGTGAAAATCACGCAAAAGCGAAAGGCTATAGTCCATGGTGTCGGAGGGCATACTATAGTATGTCGTTTTTCACGATTTCGGAGGATTTAAAAAAAAAAAGGTGAAAATCACGCAAAAGCGAAAGGCTATAGTCCATGGTCTCGGACCGCATACTAGTATGTCGTTTTTCACGATTTCGGAGGATTTAAAAAAAAAAGGTGAAAATCACGCAAAAGCGAAAGGCGTGTCGGAGGAGATACTATAGTATGTCGTTTTTCACGATTTCGGAGGATAAAAAAAAAAAGGTGAAAATCACGCAAAAGCGAAAGGCTATAGTCCATGGTGTCGGAGGGCATACTATAGTATGTCGTTTTTCACGATTTCGGAGGATTTGAAAAAAAGGTGAAAATCACGCAAAAGCGAAAGGCTATAGTCCATGGTGTCGGAGAGCATACTATAGTATGTCGTTTTTAACGATTTCGGAGGATTAAAAAAAAAGGTGAAAATCACGTAAAAGCGAAAGGCTATAGTCCATGGTGTCGGAGGGCATACTATAGTATGTCGTTTTTCACGATTTCGGAGGATTTGAAAAAAAGGTGAAAATCACGCAAAAGCGAAAGGCTATAGTCCATGGTGTCGGAGGGCATACTATAGTATGTCGTTTTTCACGATTTCGGAGGATTTAAAAAAAAAGTGAAAATCACGCAAAAGCGAAAGGCTATAGTCCATGGTCTCGGACCGCATACTAGTATGTCGTTTTTCACGATTTCGGAGGATAAAAAAAAAAAGGTGAAAATCACGCAAAAGCGAAAGGCGTGTCGGAGGAGATACTATAGTATGTCGTTTTTCACGATTTCGGAGGATAAAAAAAAAAAGGTGAAAATCACGCAAAAGCGAAAGGCTATAGTCCATGGTGTCGGAGGGCATACTATAGTATGTCGTTTTTCACGATTTCGGAGGATTTGAAAAAAAGGTGAAAATCACGCAAAAGCGAAAGGCTATAGTCCATGGTGTCGGAGAGCATACTATAGTTTGTCGTTTTTAACGATTTCGGAGGATTTAAAAAAAAGTGAAAATCACGCAAAAGCAAAAGGCTATAGTCCATGGTGTCGGAGGGCATACTATAGTATGTCGTTTTTCACGATTTCGGAGGATTAAAAAAAAAAGGTGAAAATCACGCAAAAGCGAAAGGCTATAGTCCATGGTGTCGGAGGGCATACTATAGTATGTCGTTTTTCACGATTTCGGAGGATTTGAAAAAAAGGTGAAAATCACGCAAAAGCGAAAGGCTATAGTCCATGGTGTCGGAGGGCATACTATAGTATGTCGTTTTTCACGATTTCGGAGGATTTTAAAAAAAAAGGTGAAAATCACGCAAAAGCGAAAGGCTATAGTCCATGGTCTCGGACCGCATACTAGTATGTCGTTTTTCACGATTTCGGAGGATAAAAAAAAAAAGGTGAAAATCACGCAAAAGCGAAAGGCGTGTCGGAGGAGATACTATAGTATGTCGTTTTTCACGTTTTCGGAGGATAAAAAAAAAAAGGTGAAAATCACGCAAAAGCGAAAGGCTATAGTCCATGGTGTCGGAGGGCATACTATAGTATGTCGTTTTTCACGATTTCGGAGGATTTGAAAAAAAGGTGAAAATCACGCAAAAGCGAAAGGCTATAGTCCATGGTGTCGGAGAGCATACTATAGTTTGTCGTTTTTAACGATTTCGGAGGATTTAAAAAAAAGTGAAAATCACGCAAAAGCAAAAGGCTATAGTCCATGGTGTCGGAGGGCATACTATAGTATGTCGTTTTTCACGATTTCGGAGGATTAAAAAAAAAAGGTGAAAATCACGCAAAAGCGAAAGGCTATAGTCCATGGTGTCGGAGGGCATACTATAGTATGTCGTTTTTCACGATTTCGGAGGATTTGAAAAAAAGGTGAAAATCACGCAAAAGCGAAAGGCTATAGTCCATGGTGTCGGAGGGCATACTATAGTATGTCGTTTTTCACGATTTCGGAGGATTTAAAAAAAAAAGGTGAAAATCACGCAAAAGCGAAAGGCTATAGTCCATGGTCTCGGACCGCATACTAGTATGTCGTTTTTCACGATTTCGGAGGATTTTTAAAAAAAAGGTGAAAATCACGCAAAAGCGAAAGGCTATAGTCCATGGTGTCGGAGGGCATACTATAGTATGTCGTTTTTCACGATTTCGGAGGATTTAAAAAAAAAAGGTGAAAATCACGCAAAAGCGAAAGGCTATAGTCCATGGTGTCGGAGGGCATACTATAGTATGTGGTTTTTCACGATTTCGGAGGATTAAAAAAAAATGGTGAAAATCACGCAAAAGCGAAAGGCTATAGTCCATGGTGTCGGAGGGCATACTATAGTATGTCGTTTTTCACGATTTCGGAGGATTTGAAAAAAAGGTGAAAATCACGCAAAAGCGAAAGGCTATAGTCCATGGTGTCGGAGGGCATACTATAGTATGTCGTTTTTCACGATTTCGGAGGATTTGAAAAAAAGGTGAAAATCACGCAAAAGCGAAAGGCTATAGTCCATGGTGTCGGAGAGCATACTATAGTATGTCGTTTTTAACGATTTCGGAGGATTTAAAAAAAAGGTGAAAATCACGCAAAAGCAAAAGGCTATAGTCCATGGTGTCGGAGGGCATACTATAGTATGTCGTTTTTCACGATTTCGGAGGATTAAAAAAAAAGGTGAAAATCACGCAAAAGCGAAAGGCTATAGTCCATGGTGTCGGAGGGCATACTATAGTATGTCGTTTTTCACGATTTCGGAGGATTTGAAAAAAAGGTGAAAATCACGCAAAAGCGAAAGGCTATAGTCCATGGTGTCGGAGGGCATACTATAGTATGTCGTTTTTCACGATTTCGGAGGATTTAAAAAAAAAGGTGAAAATCACGCAAAAGCGAAAGGCTATAGTCCATGGTCTCGGACCGCATACTAGTATGTCGTTTTTCACGATTTCGGAGGATTTAAAAAAAAAAGGTGAAAATCACGCAAAAGCGAAAGGCGTGTCGGAGGGCATACTATAGTATGTCGTTTTTCATGATTTCGGAGGATTTGAAAAAAAGGTGAAAATCACGCAAAAGCGAAAGGCTATAGTCCATGGTGTCGGAGAGCATACTATAGTATGTCGTTTTTAACGATTTCGGAGGATTTAAAAAAAAGGTGAAAATCACGCAAAAGCGAAAGGCTATAGTCCATGGTGTCGGAGGGCATACTATAGTATGTGGTTTTTCACGATTTCGGAGGATTTAAAAAAAAAGGTGAAAATCACGCAAAAGCGAAAGGCTATAGTCCATGGTGTCGGAGGGCATACTATAGTATGTCGTTTTTCACGATTTCGGAGGATTTGAAAAAAAGGTGAAAATCACGCAAAAGCGAAAGGCTATAGTCCATGGTGTCGGAGGGCATACTATAGTATGTCGTTTTTCACGATTTCGGAGGATTTAAAAAAAAAGGTGAAAATCACGCAAAAGCGAAAGGCTATAGTCCATGGTCTCGGACCGCATACTAGTATGTCGTTTTTCACGATTTCGGAGGATTTTAAAAAAAAAGGTGAAAATCACGCAAAAGCGAAAGGCTATAGTCCATGGTGTCGGAGGGCATACTATAGTATGTCGTTTTTCACGATTTCGGAGGATTTGAAAAAAAGGTGAAAATCACGCAAAAGCGAAAGGCTATAGTCCATGGTGTCGGAGGGCATACTATAGTATGTCGTTTTTCACGATTTTGGAGGATTTGAAAAAAAGGTGAAAATCACGCAAAAGCGAAAGGCTATAGTCCATGGTGTCGGAGGGCATACTATAGTATGTCGTTTTTCACGATTTCGGAGGATTTGAAAAAAAGGTGAAAATCACGCAAAAGCGAAAGGCTATAGTCCATGGTGTCGGAGGGCATACTATAGTATGTCGTTTTTCACGATTTCGGAGGATTTGAAAAAAAGGTGAAAATCACGCAAAAGCGAAAGGCGTGTCGGAGGGCATACTATAGTATGTCGTTTTTCACGATTTCGGAGGATTTAAAAAAAAAAGGTGAAAATCACTCAAAAGCGAAAGGCTATAGTCCATGGTGTCGGAGGGCATACTATAGTATGTGGTTTTTCACGATTTCGGAGGATTTAAAAAAAAAAGGTGAAAATCACGCAAAAGCGAAAGGCTATAGTCCATGGTGTCGGAGGGCATACTATAGTATGTCGTTTTTCACGATTTCGGAGGATTTGAAAAAAAGGTGAAAATCACGCAAAAGCGAAAGGCTGTAGTCCATGGTGTCGGAGGGCATACTATAGTATGTCGTTTTTCACGATTTCAGAGGATTTGAAAAAAAGGTGAAAATCACGCAAAAGCGAAAGGCTATAGTCCATGGTGTCGGAGGGCATACTATAGTATGTCGTTTTTCACGATTTCGGAGGATTTGAAAAAAAGGTGAAAATCACGCAAAAGCGAAAGGCTATAGTCCATGGTGTCGGAGGGCATACTATAGTATGTCGTTTTTCACGATTTCGGAGGATTTGAAAAAAAGGTGAAAATCACGCAAAAGCGAAAGGCGTGTCGGAGGGCATACTATAGTATGTCGTTTTTCACGATTTCGGAGGATTTGAAAAAAAGGTGAAAATCACGCAAAAGCGAAAGGCGTGTCGGAGGGCATACTATAGTATGTCGTTTTTCACGATTTCGGAGGATTTAAAAAAAAAGGTGAAAATCACGCAAAAGCGAAAGGCTATAGTCCATGGTCTCGGACTGCATACTAGTATGTCGTTTTTCACGATTTCGGAGGATTTTTAAAAAAAAGGTGAAAATCACGCAAAAGCGAAAGGCTATAGTCCATGGTGTCGGAGGGCATACTATAGTATGTCGTTTTTCACGATTTCGGAGGATTTGAAAAAAAGGTGAAAATCACGCAAAAGCGAAAGGCTATAGTCCATGGTGTCGGAGGGCATACTATAGTATGTCGTTTTTCACGATTTCGGAGGATTTGAAAAAAAGGTGAAAATCACGCAAAAGCGAAAGGCTATAGTCCATGGTGTCGGAGGGCATACTATAGTATGTCGTTTTTCACAATTTCGGAGGATTTGAAAAAAAGGTGAAAATCACGCAAAAGCGAAAGGCTATAGTCCATGGTGTCGGAGGGCATACTATAGTATGTCGTTTTTCACGATTTTGGAGGATTTGAAAAAAAGGTGAAAATCACGCAAAAGCGAAAGGCTATAGTCCATGGTGTCGGAGGGCATACTATAGTATGTCGTTTTTCACGATTTCGGAGGATTTGAAAAAAAGGTGAAAATCACGCAAAAGCGAAAGGCTATAGTCCATGGTGTCGGAGGGCATACTATAGTATGTCGTTTTTCACGATTTTGGAGGATTTGAAAAAAAGGTGAAAATCACGCAAAAGCGAAAGGCTATAGTCCAGGGTGTCGGAGGGCATACTATAGTATGTCGTTTTTCACGATTTCGGAGGATTTAAAAAAAAAAAGGTGAAAATCACGCAAAAGCGAAAGGCTATAGTCCATGGTGTCGGAGGGCATACTATAGTATGTCGTTTTTCACGATTTCGGAGGATTTGAAAAAAAGGTGAAAATAACGCAAAAGCGAAAGGCTATAGTCCATGGTCTCGGACTGCATACTAGTATGTCGTTTTTCACGATTTCGGAGGATTTTTAAAAAAAAGGTGAAAATCACGCAAAAGCGAAAGGCTATAGTCCATGGTGTCGGAGGGCATACTATAGTATGTCGTTTTTCACGATTTCGGAGGATTTGAAAAAAAGGTGAAAATCACGCAAAAGCGAAAGGCTATAGTCCATGGTGTCGGAGGGCATACTATAGTATGTCGTTTTTCACGATTTCGGAGGATTTGAAAAAAAGGTGAAAATCACGCAAAAGCGAAAGGCTATAGTCCATGGTGTCGGAGGGCATACTATAGTATGTCGTTTTTTACGATTTCGGAGGATTTGAAAAAAAGGTGAAAATCACGCAAAAGCGAAAGGCTATAGTCCATGGTGTCGGAGGGCATACTATAGTATGTCGTTTTTCACGATTTTGGAGGATTTGAAAAAAAGGTGAAAATCACGCAAAAGCGAAAGGCTATAGTCCATGGTGTCGGAGGGCATACTATAGTATGTCGTTTTTCACGATTTCGGAGGATTTAAAAAAAAAAAGGTGAAAATCACGCAAAAGCGAAAGGCTATAGTCCATGGTGTCGGAGGGCATACTATAGTATGTCGTTTTTCACGATTTCGGAGGATTTTAAAAAAAGGTGAAAATCACGCAAAAGCGAAAGGCTATAGTCCATGGTGTCGGAGGGCATACTATAGTATGTCGTTTTTCACGATTTCGGAGGATTTGAAAAAAAGGTGAAAATAACGCAAAAGCGAAAGGCTATAGTCCATGGTGTCGGAGGGCATACTATAGTATGTCGTTTTTCACGATTTCGGAGGATTAAAAAAAAAGGTGAAAATCACGCAAAAGCGAAAGGCTATAGTCCATGGTGTCGGAGGGCATACTATAGTATGTCGTTTTTCACGATTTCGGAGGATTTGAAAAAAAAGTGAAAATCACGCAAAAGCGAAAGGCTATAGTCCATGGTGTCGGAGGGCATACTATAGTATGTCGTTTTTCACGATTTCGGAGGATTTGAAAAAAAGGTGAAAATCACGCAAAAGCGAAAGGCTATAGTCCATGGTGTCGGAAGGCATACTATAGTATGTCGTTTTTCACGATTTCGGAGGATTAAAAAAAAAGGTGAAAATCACGCAAAAGCGAAAGGCTATAGTCCATGGTGTCGGAGGGCATACTATAGTATGTCGTTTTTCACGATTTCGGAGGATTTGAAAAAAAGGTGAAAATCACGCAAAAGCGAAAGGCTATAGTCCATGGTGTCGGAGGGCATACTATAGTATGTCGTTTTTCATGATTTCGGAGGATTTTAAAAAAAAAAGGTGAAAATCACGCAAAAGCGAAAGGCTATAGTCCATGGTGTCGGAGGGCATACTATAGTATGTCGTTTTTCACGATTTCGGAGGATTTGAAAAAAAGGTGAAAATCACGCAAAAGCGAAAGGCTATAGTCCATGGTGTCGGAGGGCATACTATAGTATGTCGTTTTTCACGATTTCGGAGGATTTGAAAAAAAGGTGAAAATCACGCAAAAGCGAAAGGCTATAGTCCATGGTGTCGGAGGGCATACTATAGTATGTCGTTTTTCATGATTTCGGAGGATTTAAAAAAAAAAGGTGAAAATCACGCAAAAGCGAAAGGCTATAGTCCATGGTGTCGGAGGGCATACTATAGTATGTGGTTTTTCACGATTTCGGAGGATAAAAAAAAAAAGGTGAAAATCACGCAAAAGCGAAAGGCTATAGTCCATGGTGTCGGAGGGCATACTATAGTATGTCGTTTTTCACGATTTCGGAGGATTTGAAAAAAAGGTGAAAATCACGCAAAAGCGAAAGGCTATAGTCCATGGTGTCGGAGAGCATACTATAGTATGTCGTTTTTCACGATTTCGGAGGATTTAAAAAAAAAGGTGAAAATCACGCAAAAGCGAAAGGCTATAGTCCATGGTGTCGGAGGGCATACTATAGTATGTCGTTTTTCACGATTTCGGAGGATTTGAAAAAAAGGTGAAAATCACGCAAAAGCGAAAGGCTATAGTCCATGGTGTCGGAGGGCATACTATAGTATGTCGTTTTTCACGATTTTGGAGGATTTGAAAAAAAGGTGAAAATCACGCAAAAGCGAAAGGCTATAGTCCATGGTGTCGGAGGGCATACTATAGTATGTCGTTTTTCACGATTTCGGAGGATTAAAAAAAAAGGTGAAAATCACGCAAAAGCGAAAGGCTATAGTCCATGGTGTCGGAGGGCATACTATAGTATGTCGTTTTTCACGATTTCGGAGGATTTGAAAAAAAGGTGAAAATCACGCAAAAGCGAAAGGCTATAGTCCATGGTGTCGGAAGGCATACTATAGTATGTCGTTTTTCACGATTTCGGAGGATTAAAAAAAAAGGTGAAAATCACGCAAAAGCGAAAGGCTATAGTCCATGGTGTCGGAGGGCATACTATAGTATGTCGTTTTTCACGATTTCGGAGGATTAAAAAAAAAGGTGAAAATCACGCAAAAGCGAAAGGCTATAGTCCATGGTGTCGGAGGGCATACTATAGTATGTCGTTTTTCACGATTTCGGAGGATTTGAAAAAAAGGTGAAAATCACGCAAAAGCGAAAGGCTATAGTCCATGGTGTCGGAGGGCATACTATAGTATGTCGTTTTTCATGATTTCGGAGGATTTTAAAAAAAAAAGGTGAAAATCACGCAAAAGCGAAAGGCTATAGTCCATGGTGTCGGAGGGCATACTATAATATGTCGTTTTTCACGATTTCGGAGGATTTGAAAAAAAGGTGAAAATCACGCAAAAGCGAAAGGCTATAGTCCATGGTGTCGGAGGGCATACTATAGTATGTCGTTTTTCACGATTTTGGAGGATTTGAAAAAAAGGTGAAAATCACGCAAAAGCGAAAGGCTATAGTCCATGGTGTCGGAGGGCATACTATAGTATGTCGTTTTTCACGATTTCGGAGGATTTGAAAAAAAGGTGAAAATCACGCAAAAGCGAAAGGCTATAGTCCATGGTGTCGGAGGGCATACTATAGTATGTCGTTTTTCACGATTTCGGAGGATTTGAAAAAAAGGTGAAAATCACGCAAAAGCGAAAGGCTATAGTCCATGGTGTCGGAGGGCATACTATAGTATGTCGTTTTTCACGATTTTGGAGGATTTGAAAAAAAGGTGAAAATCACGCAAAAGCGAAAGGCTATAGTCCATGGTGTCGGAGGGCATACTATAGTATGTTGTTTTTCACGATTTCGGAGGATTTAAAAAAAAAGGTGAAAATCACGCAAAAGCGAAAGGCTATAGTCCATGGTGTCGGAGGGCATACTATAGTATGTCGTTTTTCACGATTTCGGAGGATTTAAAAAAAAGGTGAAAATCACGCAAAAGCGAAAGGCTATAGTCCATGGTTTCGGAGGGCATACTATAGTATGTCGTTTTTCACGATTTCGGAGGATTTGAAAAAAAGGTGAAAATCACGCAAAAGCGAAAGGCTATAGTCCATGGTGTCGGAGGGCATACTATAGTATGTCGTTTTTCACGATTTCGGAGGATTAAAAAAAAAGGTGAAAATCACGCAAAAGCGAAAGGCTATAGTCCATGGTGTCGGAGGGCATACTATAGTATGTCGTTTTTCACGATTTCGGAGGATTTTAAAAAAAAGGTGAAAATCACGCAAAAGCGAAAGGCTATAGTCCATGGTGTCGGAGGGCATACTATAGTATGTGGTTTTTCACGATTTCGGAGGATAAAAAAAAAAAGGTGAAAATCACGCAAAAGCGAAAGGCTATAGTCCATGGTGTCGGAGGGCATACTATAGTATGTCGTTTTTCACGATTTCGGAGGATTTGAAAAAAAGGTGAAAATCACGCAAAAGCGAAAGGCTATAGTCCATGGTGTCGGAGAGCATACTATAGTATGTCGTTTTTAACGATTTCGGAGGATTTAAAAAAAAGGTGAAAATCACGCAAAAGCGAAAGGCTATAGTCCATGGTGTCGGAGGGCATACTATAGGATGTCGTTTTTCACGATTTCGGAGGATTAAAAAAAAAGGTGAAAATCACGCAAAAGCGAAAGGCTATAGTCCATGGTGTCGGAGGGCATACTATAGTATGTCGTTTTTCACGATTTCGGAGGATTTGAAAAAAAGGTGAAAATCACGCAAAAGCGAAAGGCTATAGTCCATGGTCTCGGACCGCATACTAGTATGTCGTTTTTCACGATTTCGGAGGATTTAAAAAAAAAAGGTGAAAATCACGCAAAAGCGAAAGGCTATAGTCCATGGTGTCGGAGGGCATACTATAGTATGTGGTTTTTCACGATTTCGGAGGATTAAAAAAAAAAGGTGAAAATCACGCAAAAGCGAAAGGCTATAGTCCATGGTGTCGGAGGGCATACTATAGTATGTCGTTTTTCACGATTTCGGAGGATTTAAAAAAAAAGGTGAAAATCACGCAAAAGCGAAAGGCTATAGTCCATGGTCTCGGACCGCATACTAGTATGTCGTTTTTCACGATTTCGGAGGATTTAAAAAAAAAAGGTGAAAATCACGCAAAAGCGAAAGGTTATAGTCCATGGTGTCGGAGGGCATACTATAGTATGTCGTTTTTCACGATTTCGGAGGATTTAAAAAAAAAAGGTGAAAATCACGCAAAAGCGAAAGGCTATAGTCCATGGTGTCGGAGGGCATACTATAGTATGTGGTTTTTCACGATTTCGGAGGATTTAAAAAAAAAGGTGAAAATCACGCAAAAGCGAAAGGCTATAGTCCATGGTGTCGGAGGGCATACTATAGTATGTCGTTTTTCACGATTTCGGAGGATTTGAAAAAAAGGTGAAAATCACGCAAAAGCGAAAGGCTATAGTCCATGGTGTCGGAGGGCATACTATAGTATGTGGTTTTTCACGATTTCGGAGGATTTAAAAAAAAAAGGTGAAAATCACGCAAAAGCGAAAGGCTATAGTCCATGGTGTCGGAGGGCATACTATAGTATGTCGTTTTTCACGATTTCGGAGGATTTGAAAAAAAGGTGAAAATCACGCAAAAGCGAAAGGCTATAGTCCATGGTGTCGGAGGGCATACTATAGTATGTGGTTTTTCACGATTTCGGAGGATTACAAAAAAAAGGTGAAAATCACGCAAAAGCGAAAGGCTATAGTCCATGGTGTCGGAGGGCATACTATAGTATGTCGTTTTTCACGATTTCGGAGGATTTAAAAAAAAAGGTGAAAATCACGCAAAAGCGAAAGGTTATAGTCCATGGTGTCGGAGGGCATACTATAGTATGTCGTTTTTCACGATTTCGGAGGATTTAAAAAAAAAAGGTGAAAATCACGCAAAAGCGAAAGGTTATAGTCCATGGTGTCGGAGGGCATACTATAGTATGTCGTTTTTCACGATTTCGGAGGATTTAAAAAAAAAAGGTGAAAATCACGCAAAAGCGAAAGGCTATAGTCCATGGTGTCGGAGGGCATACTATAGTATGTGGTTTTTCACGATTTCGGAGGATTTAAAAAAAAAGGTGAAAATCACGCAAAAGCGAAAGGCTATAGTCCATGGTGTCGGAGGGCATACTATAGTATGTGGTTTTTCACGATTTCGGAGGATTTAAAAAAAAAGGTGAAAATCACGCAAAAGCGAAAGGCTATAGTCCATGGTGTCGGAGGGCATACTATAGTATGTCGTTTTTCACGATTTCGGAGGATTTGAAAAAAAGGTGAAAATCACGCAAAAGCGAAAGGCTATAGTCCATGGTGTCGGAGACCATACTATAGTATGTGGTTTTTCACGATTTCGGAGGATTTAAAAAAAAAGGTGAAAATCACGCAAAAGCGAAAGGCTATAGTCCATGGTGTCGGAGGGCATACTATAGTATGTCGTTTTTCACGATTTCGGAGGATTTGAAAAAAAGGTGAAAATCACGCAAAAGCGAAAGGCTATAGTCCATGGTGTCGGAGAGCATACTATAGTATGTCGTTTTTAACGATTTCGGAGGATTTAAAAAAAAAGGTGAAAATCACGCAAAAGCGAAAGGCTATAGTCCATGGTGTCGGAGACCATACTATAGTATGTGGTTTTTCACGATTTCGGAGGATTTAAAAAAAAAGGTGAAAATCACGCAAAAGCGAAAGGCTATAGTCCATGGTGTCGGAGGGCATACTATAGTATGTGGTTTTTCACGATTTCGGAGGATTTAAAAAAAAAAGGTGAAAATCACGCAAAAGCGAGAGGCTATAGTCCATGGTGTCGGAGGGCATACTATAGTATGTCGTTTTTCACGATTTCGGAGGATTTGAAAAAAAGGTGAAAATCACGCAAAAGCGAAAGGCTATAGTCCATGGTGTCGGAGGGCATACTATAGTATGTGGTTTTTCACGATTTCGGAGGATTAAAAAAAAAAGGTGAAAATCACGCAAAAGCGAAAGGCTATAGTCCATGGTGTCGGAGGGCATACTATAGTATGTCGTTTTTCACGATTTCGGAGGATTTAAAAAAAAAGGTGAAAATCACGCAAAAGCGAAAGGCTATAGTCCATGGTCTCGGACCGCATACTAGTATGTCGTTTTTCACGATTTCGGAGGATTTAAAAAAAAAAAGGTGAAAATCACGCAAAAGCGAAAGGTTATAGTCCATGGTGTCGGAGGGCATACTATAGTATGTCGTTTTTCACGATTTCGGAGGATTTAAAAAAAAAAGGTGAAAATCACGCAAAAGCGAAAGGCTATAGTCCATGGTGTCGGAGGGCATACTATAGTATGTGGTTTTTCACGATTTCGGAGGATTTAAAAAAAAAGGTGAAAATCACGCAAAAGCGAAAGGCTATAGTCCATGGTGTCGGAGGGCATACTATAGTATGTCGTTTTTCACGATTTCGGAGGATTTGAAAAAAAGGTGAAAATCACGCAAAAGCGAAAGGCTATAGTCCATGGTGTCGGAGACCATACTATAGTATGTGGTTTTTCACGATTTCGGAGGATTTAAAAAAAAAGGTGAAAATCACGCAAAAGCGAAAGGCTATAGTCCATGGTGTCGGAGGGCATACTATAGTATGTCGTTTTTCACGATTTCGGAGGATTTGAAAAAAAGGTGAAAATCACGCAAAAGCGAAAGGCTATAGTCCATGGTGTCGGAGAGCATACTATAGTATGTCGTTTTTAACGATTTCGGAGGATTTAAAAAAAAAAGGTGAAAATCACGCAAAAGCAAAAGGCTATAGTCCATGGTGTCGGAGGGCATACTATAGTATGTCGTTTTTCACGATTTCGGAGGATTTTTAAAAAAAAAGGTGAAAATCACGCAAAAGCGAAAGGCTATAGTCCATGGTCTCGGACCGCATACTAGTATGTCGTTTTTCACGATTTCGGAGGATTTAAAAAAAAAGGTGAAAATCACGCAAAGGCGAAAGGCTATAGTCCATGGTGTCGGAGGGCATACTATAGTATGTGGTTTTTCACGATTTCGGAGGATAAAAAAAAAAGGTGAAAATCACGCAAAAGCGAAAGGCTATAGTCCATGGTGTCGGAGGGCATACTATAGTATGTCGTTTTTCACGATTTCGGAGGATTTGAAAAAAAGGTGAAAATCACGCAAAAGCGAAAGGCTATAGTCCATGGTGTCGGAGAGCATACTATAGTATGTCGTTTTTAACGATTTCGGAGGATTTAAAAAAAAAGGTGAAAATCACGCAAAAGCGAAAGGCTATAGTCCATGGTGTCGGAGGGCATACTATAGTATGTCGTTTTTCACGATTTCGGAGGATTTGAAAAAAAGGTGAAAATCACGCAAAAGCGAAAGGCTATAGTCCATGGTGTCGGAGGGCATACTATAGTATGTCGTTTTTCACGATTTCGGAGGATTTAAAAAAAAAGGTGAAAATCACGCAAAAGCGAAAGGCTATAGTCCATGGTGTCGGAGGGCATACTATAGTATGTGGTTTTTCACGATTTCGGAGGATAAAAAAAAAAAGGTGAAAATCACGCAAAAGCGAAAGGCTATAGTCCATGGTGTCGGAGGGCATACTATAGTATGTCGTTTTTCACGATTTCGGAGGATTTAAAAAAAAAGGTGAAAATCACGCAAAAGCGAAAGGCTATAGTCCATGGTGTCGGAGGGCATACTATAGTATGTGGTTTTTCACGATTTCGGAGGATAAAAAAAAAAAGGTGAAAATCACGCAAAAGCGAAAGGCTATAGTCCATGGTGTCGGAGGGCATACTATAGTATGTCGTTTTTCACGATTTCGGAGGATTTGAAAAAAAGGTGAAAATCACGCAAAAGCGAAAGGCTATAGTCCATGGTGTCGGAGAGCATACTATAGTATGTCGTTTTAAACGATTTCGGAGGATTTAAAAAAAAGGTGAAAATCACGCAAAAGCGAAAGGCTATAGTCCATGGTGTCGGAGGGCATACTATAGTATGTCGTTTTTCACGATTTCGGAGGATTTGAAAAAAAGGTGAAAATCACGCAAAAGCGAAAGGCTATAGTCCATGGTGTCGGAGGGCATACTATAGTATGTCGTTTTTCACGATTTCGGAGGATTTAAAAAAAAAGGTGAAAATCACGCAAAAGCGAAAGGCTATAGTCCATGGTGTCGGAGGGCATACTATAGTATGTGGTTTTTCACGATTTCGGAGGATAAAAAAAAAAAGGTGAAAATCACGCAAAAGCGAAAGGCTATAGTCCATGGTGTCGGAGGGCATACTATAGTATGTCGTTTTTCACGATTTCGGAGGATTTGAAAAAAAGGTGAAAATCACGCAAAAGCGAAAGGCTATAGTCCATGGTGTCGGAGAGCATACTATAGTATGTCGTTTTTAACGATTTCGGAGGATTAAAAAAAAAGGTGAAAATCACGTAAAAGCGAAAGGCTATAGTCCATGGTGTCGGAGGGCATACTATAGTATGTCGTTTTTCACGATTTCGGAGGATTTGAAAAAAAGGTGAAAATCACGCAAAAGCGAAAGGCTATAGTCCATGGTGTCGGAGGGCATACTATAGTATGTCGTTTTTCACGATTTCGGAGGATTTAAAAAAAAAGGTGAAAATCACGCAAAAGCGAAAGGCTATAGTCCATGGTCTCGGACCGCATACTAGTATGTCGTTTTTCACGATTTCGGAGGATTTTAAAAAAAAATTGAAAAAAAGGTGAAAATCACGCAAAAGCGAAAGGCTATAGTCCATGGTGTCGGAGGGCATACTATAGTATGTCGTTTTTCACGATTTCGGAGGATTTGAAAAAAAGGTGAAAATCACGCAAAAGCGAAAGGCTATAGTCCATGGTGTCGGAGGGCATACTATAGTATGTCGTTTTTCACGATTTCGGAGGATTTAAAAAAAAAAGGTGAAAATCACGCAAAAGCGAAAGGCTATAGTCCATGGTGTCGGAGGGCATACTATAGTATGTCGTTTTTCACGATTTCGGAGGATTTAAAAAAAAAAAGGTGAAAATCACGCAAAAGCGAAAGGCTATAGTCCATGGTGTCGGAGGGCATACTATAGTATGTGGTTTTTCACGATTTCGGAGGATTAAAAAAAAAAGGTGAAAATCACGCAAAAGCGAAAGGCTATAGTCCATGGTGTCGGAGGGCATACTATAGTATGTCGTTTTTCACGATTTCGGAGGATTAAAAAAAAAAGGTGAAAATCACGCAAAAGCGAAAGGCTATAGTCCATGGTCTCGGACCGCATACTAGTATGTCGTTTTTCACGATTTCGGAGGATTTGAAAAAAAGGTGAAAATCACGCAAAAGCGAAAGGCTATAGTCCATGGTGTCGGAGGGCATACTATAGTATGTCGTTTTTCACGATTTCGGAGGATTTAAAAAAAAAGGTGAAAATCACGCAAAAGCGAAAGGCTATAGTCCATGGTCTCGGACCGCATACTAGTATGTCGTTTTTCACGATTTCGGAGGATTTAAAAAAAAAAAGTGAAAATCACGCAAAAGCGAAAGGCTATAGTCCATGGTGTCGGAGGGCATACTATAGTATGTCGTTTTTCACGATTTCGGAGGATTTAAAAAAAAAAGGTGAAAATCACGCAAAAGCGAAAGGCTATAGTCCATGGTGTCGGAGGGCATACTATAGTATGTGGTTTTTCACGATTTCGGAGGATTAAAAAAAAAAGGTGAAAATCACGCAAAAGCGAAAGGCTATAGTCCATGGTGTCGGAGGGCATACTATAGTATGTCGTTTTTCACGATTTCGGAGGATTAAAAAAAAAAGGTGAAAATCACGCAAAAGCGAAAGGCTATAGTCCATGGTCTCGGACCGCATACTAGTATGTCGTTTTTCACGATTTCGGAGGATTTAAAAAAAAAAAGGTGAAAATCACGCAAAAGTGAAAGGTTATAGTCCATGGTGTCGGAGGGCATACTATAGTATGTCGTTTTTCACGATTTCGGAGGATTTAAAAAAAAAAGGTGAAAATCACGCAAAAGCGAAAGGCTATAGTCCATGGTGTCGGAGGGCATACTATAGTATGTCGTTTTTCACGATTTCGGAGGATTTAAAAAAAAAAGGTGAAAATCACGCAAAAGCGAAAGGCTATAGTCCATGGTGTCGGAGGGCATACTATAGTATGTGGTTTTTCACGATTTCGGAGGATTAAAAAAAAAAGGTGAAAATCACGCAAAAGCGAAAGGCTATAGTCCATGGTGTCGGAGGGCATACTATAGTATGTCGTTTTTCACGATTTCGGAGGATTAAAAAAAAAAGGTGAAAATCACGCAAAAGCGAAAGGCTATAGTCCATGGTCTCGGACCGCATACTAGTATGTCGTTTTTCACGATTTCGGAGGATTTAAAAAAAAAAGGTGAAAATCACGCAAAAGTGAAAGGTTATAGTCCATGGTGTCGGAGGGCATACTATAGTATGTCGTTTTTCACGATTTCGGAGGATTTAAAAAAAAAAGGTGAAAATCACGCAAAAGCGAAAGGCTATAGTCCATGGTGTCGGAGGGCATACTATAGTATGTGGTTTTTCACGATTTCGGAGGATTTAAAAAAAAAGGTGAAAATCACGCAAAAGCGAAAGGCTATAGTCCATGGTGTCGGAGGGCATACTATAGTATGTCGTTTTTCACGATTTCGGAGGATTTGAAAAAAAGGTGAAAATCACGCAAAAGCGAAAGGCTATAGTCCATGGTGTCGGAGAGCATACTATAGTATGTCGTTTTTAACGATTTCGGAGGATTTAAAAAAAAGTGAAAATCACGCAAAAGCAAAAGGCTATAGTCCATGGTGTCGGAGGGCATACTATAGTATGTCGTTTTTCACGATTTCGGAGGATTAAAAAAAAAAGGTGAAAATCACGCAAAAGCGAAAGGCTATAGTCCATGGTGTCGGAGGGCATACTATAGTATGTCGTTTTTCACGATTTCGGAGGATTTGAAAAAAAGGTGAAAATCACGCAAAAGCGAAAGGCTATAGTCCATGGTGTCGGAGGGCATACTATAGTATGTCGTTTTTCACGATTTCGGAGGATTTAAAAAAAAAGGTGAAAATCACGCAAAAGCGAAAGGCTATAGTCCATGGTGTCGGAGGGCATACTATAGTATGTGGTTTTTCACGATTTCGGAGGATAAAAAAAAAAAGGTGAAAATCACGCAAAAGCGAAAGGCTATAGTCCATGGTGTCGGAGGGCATACTATAGTATGTCGTTTTTCACGATTTCGGAGGATTTGAAAAAAAGGTGAAAATCACGCAAAAGCGAAAGGCTATAGTCCATGGTGTCGGAGAGCATACTATAGTATGTCGTTTTTAACGATTTCGGAGGATTAAAAAAAAAGGTGAAAATCACGTAAAAGCGAAAGGCTATAGTCCATGGTGTCGGAGGGCATACTATAGTATGTCGTTTTTCACGATTTCGGAGGATTTGAAAAAAAGGTGAAAATCACGCAAAAGCGAAAGGCTATAGTCCATGGTGTCGGAGGGCATACTATAGTATGTCGTTTTTCACGATTTCGGAGGATTTAAAAAAAAAGGTGAAAATCACGCAAAAGCGAAAGGCTATAGTCCATGGTCTCGGACCGCATACTAGTATGTCGTTTTTCACGATTTCGGAGGATTTTTAAAAAAAAAGGTGAAAATCACGCAAAAGCGAAAGGCTATAGTCCATGGTGTCGGAGGGCATACTATAGTATGTGGTTTTTCACGATTTCGGAGGATTAAAAAAAAAAGGTGAAAATCACGCAAAAGCGAAAGGCTATAGTCCATGGTGTCGGAGGGCATACTATAGTATGTCGTTTTTCACGATTTCGGAGGATTAAAAAAAAAAGGTGAAAATCACGCAAAAGCGAAAGGCTATAGTCCATGGTGTCGGAGGGCATACTATAGTATGTCGTTTTTCACGATTTCGGAGGATTTAAAAAAAAAAGGTGAAAATCACGCAAAAGCGAAAGGCTATAGTCCATGGTGTCGGAGGGCATACTATAGTATGTGGTTTTTCACGATTTCGGAGGATTAAAAAAAAAAGGTGAAAATCACGCAAAAGCGAAAGGCTATAGTCCATGGTGTCGGAGGGCATACTATAGTATGTCGTTTTTCACGATTTCGGAGGATTAAAAAAAAAAGGTGAAAATCACGCAAAAGCGAAAGGCTATAGTCCATGGTCTCGGACCGCATACTAGTATGTCGTTTTTCACGATTTCGGAGGATTTAAAAAAAAAAGGTGAAAATCACGCAAAAGTGAAAGGTTATAGTCCATGGTGTCGGAGGGCATACTATAGTATGTCGTTTTTCACGATTTCGGAGGATTTAAAAAAAAAAGGTGAAAATCACGCAAAAGCGAAAGGCTATAGTCCATGGTGTCGGAGGGCATACTATAGTATGTCGTTTTTCACGATTTCGGAGGATTTAAAAAAAAAAGGTGAAAATCACGCAAAAGCGAAAGGCTATAGTCCATGGTGTCGGAGGGCATACTATAGTATGTGGTTTTTCACGATTTCGGAGGATTAAAAAAAAAATGTGAAAATCACGCAAAAGCGAAAGGCTATAGTCCATGGTGTCGGAGGGCATACTATAGTATGTCGTTTTTCACGATTTCGGAGGATTAAAAAAAAAAGGTGAAAATCACGCAAAAGCGAAAGGCTATAGTCCATGGTGTCGGAGGGCATACTATAGTATGTCGTTTTTAACGATTTCGGAGGATTTAAAAAAAAGTGAAAATCACGCAAAAGCAAAAGGCTATAGTCCATGGTGTCGGAGGGCATACTATAGTATGTCGTTTTTCACGATTTCGGAGGATTAAAAAAAAAAGGTGAAAATCACGCAAAAGCGAAAGGCTATAGTCCATGGTGTCGGAGGGCATACTATAGTATGTCGTTTTTCACGATTTCGGAGGATTTGAAAAAAAGGTGAAAATCACGCAAAAGCGAAAGGCTATAGTCCATGGTGTCGGAGGGCATACTATAGTATGTCGTTTTTCACGATTTCGGAGGATTTTTAAAAAAAAAGGTGAAAATCACGCAAAAGCGAAAGGCTATAGTCCATGGTCTCGGACCGCATACTAGTATGTCGTTTTTCACGATTTCGGAGGATTTAAAAAAAAAAGGTGAAAATCACGCAAAAGCGAAAGGCTATAGTCCATGGTGTCGGAGGGCATACTATAGTATGTCGTTTTTCACGATTTCGGAGGATTTAAAAAAAAAAGGTGAAAATCACGCAAAAGCGAAAGGCTATAGTCCATGGTGTCGGAGGGCATACTATAGTATGTGGTTTTTCACGATTTCGGAGGATTAAAAAAAAATGGTGAAAATCACGCAAAAGCGAAAGGCTATAGTCCATGGTGTCGGAGGGCATACTATAGTATGTCGTTTTTCACGATTTCGGAGGATTAAAAAAAAAGGTGAAAATCACGCAAAAGCGAAAGGCTATAGTCCATGGTCTCGGACCGCATACTAGTATGTCGTTTTTCACGATTTCGGAGGATTTTAAAAAAAAAGGTGAAAATCACGCAAAAGTGAAAGGTTATAGTCCATGGTGTCGGAGGGCATACTATAGTATGTCGTTTTTCACGATTTCGGAGGATTTAAAAAGAAAAGGTGAAAATCACGCAAAAGCGAAAGGCTATAGTCCATGGTGTCGGAGGGCATACTATAGTATGTGGTTTTTCACGATTTCGGAGGATTTTAAAAAAAAAGGTGAAAATCACGCAAAAGCGAAAGGCTATAGTCCATGGTGTCGGAGGGCATACTATAGTATGTCGTTTTTCACGATTTCGGAGGATTTGAAAAAAGGTGAAAATCACGCAAAAGCGAAAGGCTATAGTCCATGGTGTCGGAGAGCATACTATAGTATGTCGTTTTTAACGATTTCGGAGGATTTAAAAAAAAGGTGAAAATCACGCAAAAGCAAAAGGCTATAGTCCATGGTGTCGGAGGGCATACTATAGTATGTCGTTTTTCACGATTTCGGAGGATTAAAAAAAAAAGGTGAAAATCACGCAAAAGCGAAAGGCTATAGTCCATGGTGTCGGAGGGCATACTATAGTATGTCGTTTTTCACGATTTCGGAGGATTTGAAAAAAAGGTGAAAATCACGCAAAAGCGAAAGGCTATAGTCCATGGTGTCGGAGGGCATACTATAGTATGTCGTTTTTCACGATTTCGGAGGATTTAAAAAAAAAAAGGTGAAAATCACGCAAAAGCGAAAGGCTATAGTCCATGGTCTCGGACCGCATACTAGTATGTCGTTTTTCACGATTTCGGAGGATTTAAAAAAAAAAGGTGAAAATCACGCAAAAGCGAAAGGCGTGTCGGAGGAGATACTATAGTATGTCGTTTTTCACGATTTCTGAGGATAAAAAAAAAAAGGTGAAAATCACGCAAAAGCGAAAGGCTATAGTCCATGGTGTCGGAGGGCATACTATAGTATGTCGTTTTTCACGATTTCGGAGGATTTGAAAAAAAGGTGAAAATCACGCAAAAGCGAAAGGCTATAGTCCATGGTGTCGGAGAGCATACTATAGTATGTCGTTTTTAACGATTTCGGAGGATTAAAAAAAAAGGTGAAAATCACGTAAAAGCGAAAGGCTATAGTCCATGGTGTCGGAGGGCATACTATAGTATGTCGTTTTTCACGATTTCGGAGGATTTGAAAAAAAGGTGAAAATCACGCAAAAGCGAAAGGCTATAGTCCATGGTGTCGGAGGGCATACTATAGTATGTCGTTTTTCACGATTTCGGAGGATTTAAAAAAAAAGTGAAAATCACGCAAAAGCGAAAGGCTATAGTCCATGGTCTCGGACCGCATACTAGTATGTCGTTTTTCACGATTTCGGAGGATAAAAAAAAAAAGGTGAAAATCACGCAAAAGCGAAAGGCGTGTCGGAGGAGATACTATAGTATGTCGTTTTTCACGATTTCGGAGGATAAAAAAAAAAAGGTGAAAATCACGCAAAAGCGAAAGGCTATAGTCCATGGTGTCGGAGGGCATACTATAGTATGTCGTTTTTCACGATTTCGGAGGATTTGAAAAAAAGGTGAAAATCACGCAAAAGCGAAAGGCTATAGTCCATGGTGTCGGAGAGCATACTATAGTTTGTCGTTTTTAACGATTTCGGAGGATTTAAAAAAAAGTGAAAATCACGCAAAAGCAAAAGGCTATAGTCCATGGTGTCGGAGGGCATACTATAGTATGTCGTTTTTCACGATTTCGGAGGATTAAAAAAAAAAGGTGAAAATCACGCAAAAGCGAAAGGCTATAGTCCATGGTGTCGGAGGGCATACTATAGTATGTCGTTTTTCACGATTTCGGAGGATTTGAAAAAAAGGTGAAAATCACGCAAAAGCGAAAGGCTATAGTCCATGGTGTCGGAGGGCATACTATAGTATGTCGTTTTTCACGATTTCGGAGGATTTTAAAAAAAAAGGTGAAAATCACGCAAAAGCGAAAGGCTATAGTCCATGGTCTCGGACCGCATACTAGTATGTCGTTTTTCACGATTTCGGAGGATTTTTAAAAAAAAGGTGAAAATCACGCAAAAGCGAAAGGCTATAGTCCATGGTGTCGGAGGGCATACTATAGTATGTCGTTTTTCACGATTTCGGAGGATTTAAAAAAAAAAGGTGAAAATCACGCAAAAGCGAAAGGCTATAGTCCATGGTGTCGGAGGGCATACTATAGTATGTGGTTTTTCACGATTTCGGAGGATTAAAAAAAAATGGTGAAAATCACGCAAAAGCGAAAGGCTATAGTCCATGGTGTCGGAGGGCATACTATAGTATGTCGTTTTTCACGATTTCGGAGGATTAAAAAAAAAAGGTGAAAATCACGCAAAAGCGAAAGGCTATAGTCCATGGTCTCGGACCGCATACTAGTATGTCGTTTTTCACGATTTCGGAGGATTTAAAAAAAAAAGGTGAAAATCACGCAAAAGTGAAAGGCTATAGTCCATGGTCTCGGACCGCATACTAGTATGTCGTTTTTCACGATTTCGGAGGATTTAAAAAAAAAAGGTGAAAATCACGCAAAAGCGAAAGGCTATAGTCCATGGTGTCGGAGGGCATACTATAGTATGTGGTTTTTCACGATTTCGGAGGATTAAAAAAAAATGGTGAAAATCACGCAAAAGCGAAAGGCTATAGTCCATGGTGTCGGAGGGCATACTATAGTATGTGGTTTTTCACGATTTCGGAGGATTTTAAAAAAAAGGTGAAAATCACGCAAAAGCGAAAGGCTATAGTCCATGGTGTCGGAGGGCATACTATAGTATGTCGTTTTTCACGATTTCGGAGGATTTAAAAAAAAAAGGTGAAAATCACGCAAAAGCGAAAGGCTATAGTCCATGGTGTCGGAGGGCATACTATAGTATGTGGTTTTTCACGATTTCGGAGGATTAAAAAAAAAAGGTGAAAATCACGCAAAAGCGAAAGGCTATAGTCCATGGTGTCGGAGGGCATACTATAGTATGTCGTTTTTCACGATTTCGGAGGATTAAAAAAAAAAGGTGAAAATCACGCAAAAGCGAAAGGCTATAGTCCATGGTCTCGGACCGCATACTAGTATGTCGTTTTTCACGATTTCGGAGGATTTAAAAAAAAAAGGTGAAAATCACGCAAAAGTGAAAGGTTATAGTCCATGGTGTCGGAGGGCATACTATAGTATGTCGTTTTTCACGATTTCGGAGGATTTAAAAAAAAAAGGTGAAAATCACGCAAAAGCGAAAGGCTATAGTCCATGGTGTCGGAGGGCATACTATAGTATGTGGTTTTTCACGATTTCGGAGGATTTAAAAAAAAAGGTGAAAATCACGCAAAAGCGAAAGGCTATAGTCCATGGTGTCGGAGGGCATACTATAGTATGTCGTTTTTCACGATTTCGGAGGATTTGAAAAAAAGGTGAAAATCACGCAAAAGCGAAAGGCTATAGTCCATGGTGTCGGAGAGCATACTATAGTATGTCGTTTTTAACGATTTCGGAGGATTTAAAAAAAAGTGAAAATCACGCAAAAGCAAAAGGCTATAGTCCATGGTGTCGGAGGGCATACTATAGTATGTCGTTTTTCACGATTTCGGAGGATTAAAAAAAAAAGGTGAAAATCACGCAAAAGCGAAAGGCTATAGTCCATGGTGTCGGAGGGCATACTATAGTATGTCGTTTTTCACGATTTCGGAGGATTTGAAAAAAAGGTGAAAATCACGCAAAAGCGAAAGGCTATAGTCCATGGTGTCGGAGGGCATACTATAGTATGTCGTTTTTCACGATTTCGGAGGATTTTAAAAAAAAAGGTGAAAATCACGCAAAAGCGAAAGGCTATAGTCCATGGTCTCGGACCGCATACTAGTATGTCGTTTTTCACGATTTCGGAGGATTTTAAAAAAAAAGGTGAAAATCACGCAAAAGCGAAAGGCTATAGTCCATGGTGTCGGAGGGCATACTATAGTATGTCGTTTTTCACGATTTCGGAGGATTTAAAAAAAAAAGGTGAAAATCACGCAAAAGCGAAAGGCTATAGTCCATGGTGTCGGAGGGCATACTATAGTATGTGGTTTTTCACGATTTCGGAGGATTAAAAAAAAATGGTGAAAATCACGCAAAAGCGAAAGGCTATAGTCCATGGTGTCGGAGGGCATACTATAGTATGTCGTTTTTCACGATTTCGGAGGATTAAAAAAAAAAGGTGAAAATCACGCAAAAGCGAAAGGCTATAGTCCATGGTCTCGGACCGCATACTAGTATGTCGTTTTTCACGATTTCGGAGGATTTAAAAAAAAAAGGTGAAAATCACGCAAAAGTGAAAGGTTATAGTCCATGGTGTCGGAGGGCATACTATAGTATGTCGTTTTTCACGATTTCGGAGGATTTAAAAAAAAAAGGTGAAAATCACGCAAAAGCGAAAGGCTATAGTCCATGGTGTCGGAGGGCATACTATAGTATGTGGTTTTTCACGATTTCGGAGGATTTTAAAAAAAAGGTGAAAATCACGCAAAAGCGAAAGGCTATAGTCCATGGTGTCGGAGGGCATACTATAGTATGTCGTTTTTCACGATTTCGGAGGATTTGAAAAAAAGGTGAAAATCACGCAAAAGCGAAAGGCTATAGTCCATGGTGTCGGAGAGCATACTATAGTATGTCGTTTTTAACGATTTCGGAGGATTTAAAAAAAAGGTGAAAATCACGCAAAAGCAAAAGGCTATAGTCCATGGTGTCGGAGGGCATACTATAGTATGTCGTTTTTCACGATTTCGGAGGATTAAAAAAAAAAGGTGAAAATCACGCAAAAGCGAAAGGCTATAGTCCATGGTGTCGGAGGGCATACTATAGTATGTCGTTTTTCACGATTTCGGAGGATTTGAAAAAAAGGTGAAAATCACGCAAAAGCGAAAGGCTATAGTCCATGGTGTCGGAGGGCATACTATAGTATGTCGTTTTTCACGATTTCGGAGGATTTAAAAAAAAAAGGTGAAAATCACGCAAAAGCGAAAGGCTATAGTCCATGGTCTCGGACCGCATACTAGTATGTCGTTTTTCACGATTTCGGAGGATTTAAAAAAAAAAGGTGAAAATCACGCAAAAGCGAAAGGCGTGTCGGAGGAGATACTATAGTATGTCGTTTTTCACGATTTCGGAGGATTTTAAAAAAAAAGGTGAAAATCACGCAAAAGCGAAAGGCTATAGTCCATGGTGTCGGAGGGGATACTATAGTATGTCGTTTTTCACGATTTCGGAGGATTTAAAAAAAAAGGTGAAAATCACGCAAAAGCGAAAGGCTATAGTCCATGGTCTCGGACCGCATACTAGTATGTCGTTTTTCACGATTTCGGAGGATTTGAAAAAGAGGTGAAAATCACGCAAAAGCGAAAGGCTATAGTCCATGGTGTCGGAGGGCATACTATAGTATGTCGTTTTTCACGATTTTGGAGGATTTGAAAAAAAGGTGAAAATCACGCAAAAGCGAAAGGCTATAGTCCATGGTGTCGGAGGGCATACTATAGTATGTCGTTTTTCACGATTTCAGAGGATTTGAAAAAAAGGTGAAAATCACGCAAAAGCGAAAGGCTATAGTCCATGGTGTCGGAGGGCATACTATAGTATGTCGTTTTTCACGATTTCGTAGGATTTGAAAAAAAGGTGAAAATCACGCAAAAGCGAAAGGCTATATAGTCCATGGTGTCGGAGGGCATACTATAGTATGTCGTTTTTCACGATTTCGGAGGATTTTAAAAAAAAGGTGAAAATCACGCAAAAGCAAAAGGCTATTCAAATCCTCCGAAATCGTGAAAAACGTTTTTTCAAATCCTCCGAAATCGTGAAAAACGACATACTATAGTATGCCCTCCGACACCATGGACTATAGCCTTTCGCTTTTGCGTGATTTTCACCTTTTTTTCAAATCCTCCAAAATCGTGAAAAACGACATACTATAGTATGCCCTCCGACACCATGGACTATAGCCTTTCGCTTTTGCGTGATTTTCACCTTTTTTTCAAATCCTCCGAAATCGTGAAAAACGACATACTATAGTATGCCCTCCGACACCATGGACTATAGCCTTTCGCTTTTGCGTGATTTTCACCTTTTTTTCAAATCCTCCGAAATCGTGAAAAACGACATACTATAGTATGCCCTCCGACACCATGGACTATAGCCTTTCGCTTTTGCGTGATTTTCACCTTTTTTTCAAATCCTCCGAAATCGTGAAAAACGACATACTATAGTATGCCCTCCGACACCATGGACTATAGCCTTTCGCTTTTGCGTGATTTTCACCTTTTTTTAAAAATCCTCCGAAATCGTGAAAAACGACATACTATAGTATGCCCTCCGACACCATGGACTATAGCCTTTCGCTTTTGCGTGATTTTCACCTTTTTTTTTTAAATCCTCCGAAATCGTGAAAAACGACATACTAGTATGCGGTCCGAGACCATGGACTATAGCCTTTCGCTTTTGCGTGATTTTCACCTTTTTTTTTAAATCCTCCGAAATCGTGAAAAACGACATACTATAGTATGCCCTCCGACACCATGGACTATAGCCTTTCGCTTTTGCGTGATTTTCACCTTTTTTTCAAATCCTCCGAAATCGTGAAAAACGACATACTATAGTATGCCCTCCGACACCATGGACTATAGCCTTTCGCATGGACTATAGCCTTTTCACCTTTTTTTTTTAAATCCTCCGAAATCGTGAAAAACGACATACTATAGTATGCCCTCCGACACCATGGACTATAGCCTTTCGCTTTTGCGTGATTTTCACCTTTTTTTCAAATCCTCCGAAATCGTGAAAAACGACATACTATAGTATGCCCTCCGACACCATGGACTATAGCCTTTCGCATGGACTATAGCCTTTTCACCTTTTTTTTTTAAATCCTCCGAAATCGTGAAAAACGACATACTATAGTATGCCCTCCGACACCATGGACTATAGCCTTTCGCTTTTGCGTGATTTTCACCTTTTTTTCAAATCCTCCGAAATCGTGAAAAACGACATACTATAGTATGCCCTCCGACACCATGGACTATAGCCTTTCGCTTTTGCGTGATTTTCACCTTTTTTTTTAATCCTCCGAAATCGTGAAAAACGACATACTATAGTATGCTCTCCGACACCATGGACTATAGCCTTTCGCTTTTGCGTGATTTTCACCTTTTTTTTTAAATCCTCCGAAATCGTTAAAAACGACATACTATAGTATGCTCTCCGACACCATGGACTATAGCCTTTCGCTTTTGCGTGATTTTCACCTTTTTTTTTCAAATCCTCCGAAATCGTGAAAAACAACATACTATAGTATGCCCTCCGACACCATGGACTATAGCCTTTCGCTTTTGCGTGATTTTCACCTTTTTTTTAAAATCCTCCGAAATCGTGAAAAACGACATACTATAGTATGCCCTCCGACACCATGGACTATAGCCTTTCGCTTTTGCGTGATTTTCACCTTTTTTTTTTAAATCCTCCGAAATCGTGAAAAACGACATACTAGTATGCGGTCCGAGACCATGGACTATAGCCTTTCGCTTTTGCGTGATTTTCACCTTTTTTTTTAAATCCTCCGAAATCGTGAAAAACGACATACTATAGTATGCCCTCCGACACCATGGACTATAGCCTTTCGCTTTTGCGTGATTTTCACCTTTTTTTCAAATCCTCCGAAATCGTGAAAAACGACATACTATAGTATGCCCTCCGACACCATGGACTATAGCCTTTCGCATGGACTATAGCCTTTTCACCTTTTTTTTTTAAATCCTCCGAAATCGTGAAAAACGACATACTATAGTATGCCCTCCGACACCATGGACTATAGCCTTTCGCTTTTGCGTGATTTTCACCTTTTTTTCAAATCCTCCGAAATCGTGAAAAACGACATACTATAGTATGCCCTCCGACACCATGGACTATAGCCTTTCGCTTTTGCGTGATTTTCACCTTTTTTTTTAATCCTCCGAAATCGTGAAAAACGACATACTATAGTATGCCCTCCGACACCATGGACTATAGCCTTTTGCTTTTGCGTGATTTTCACCTTTTTTTTTAAATCCTCCGAAATCGTTAAAAACGACATACTATAGTATGCTCTCCGACACCATGGACTATAGCCTTTCGCTTTTGCGTGATTTTCACCTTTTTTTTTCAAATCCTCCGAAATCGTGAAAAACAACATACTATAGTATGCCCTCCGACACCATGGACTATAGCCTTTCGCTTTTGCGTGATTTTCACCTTTTTTTCAAATCCTCCGAAATCGTGAAAAACCACATACTATAGTATGCCCTCCGACACCATGGACTATAGCCTTTCGCTTTTGCGTGATTTTCACCTTTTTTTTTAATCCTCCGAAATCGTGAAAAACGACATACTATAGTATGCCCTCCGACACCATGGACTATAGCCTTTCGCTTTTGCGTGATTTTCACCTTTTTTTAAAAATCCTCCGAAATCGTGAAAAACGACATACTATAGTATGCCCTCCGACACCATGGACTATAGCCTTTCGCTTTTGCGTGATTTTCACCTTTTTTTTTAAAATCCTCCGAAATCGTGAAAAACGACATACTAGTATGCGGTCCGAGACCATGGACTATAGCCTTTCGCTTTTGCGTGATTTTCACCTTTTTTTTTAAATCCTCCGAAATCGTGAAAAACGACATACTATAGTATGCCCTCCGACACCATGGACTATAGCCTTTCGCTTTTGCGTGATTTTCACCTTTTTTTCAAATCCTCCGAAATCGTGAAAAACGACATACTATAGTATGCCCTCCGACACCATGGACTATAGCCTTTCGCATGGACTATAGCCTTTTCACCTTTTTTTTTTAAATCCTCCGAAATCGTGAAAAACGACATACTATAGTATGCCCTCCGACACCATGGACTATAGCCTTTCGCTTTTGCGTGATTTTCACCTTTTTTTCAAATCCTCCGAAATCGTGAAAAACGACATACTATAGTATGCCCTCCGACACCATGGACTATAGCCTTTCGCTTTTGCGTGATTTTCACCTTTTTTTTTAATCCTCCGAAATCGTGAAAAACGACATACTATAGTATGCCCTCCGACACCATGGACTATAGCCTTTCGCTTTTGCGTGATTTTCACCTTTTTTTAAAAATCCTCCGAAATCGTGAAAAACGACATACTATAGTATGCCCTCCGACACCATGGACTATAGCCTTTCGCTTTTGCGTGATTTTCACCTTTTTTTTTAAAAATCCTCCGAAATCGTGAAAAACGACATACTAGTATGCGGTCCGAGACCATGGACTATAGCCTTTCGCTTTTGCGTGATTTTCACCTTTTTTTTTAAATCCTCCGAAATCGTGAAAAACGACATACTATAGTATGCCCTCCGACACCATGGACTATAGCCTTTCGCTTTTGCGTGATTTTCACCTTTTTTTCAAATCCTCCGAAATCGTGAAAAACGACATACTATAGTATGCCCTCCGACACCATGGACTATAGCCTTTCGCATGGACTATAGCCTTTTCACCTTTTTTTTTTAAATCCTCCGAAATCGTGAAAAACGACATACTATAGTATGCCCTCCGACACCATGGACTATAGCCTTTCGCTTTTGCGTGATTTTCACCTTTTTTTCAAATCCTCCGAAATCGTGAAAAACGACATACTATAGTATGCCCTCCGACACCATGGACTATAGCCTTTCGCTTTTGCGTGATTTTCACCTTTTTTTTTAATCCTCCGAAATCGTGAAAAACGACATACTATAGTATGCCCTCCGACACCATGGACTATAGCCTTTTGCTTTTGCGTGATTTTCACCTTTTTTTTTAAATCCTCCGAAATCGTTAAAAACGACATACTATAGTATGCTCTCCGACACCATGGACTATAGCCTTTCGCTTTTGCGTGATTTTCACCTTTTTTTTTCAAATCCTCCGAAATCGTGAAAAACAACATACTATAGTATGCCTTCCGACACCATGGACTATAGCCTTTCGCTTTTGCGTGATTTTCACCTTTTTTTTAATCCTCCGAAATCGTGAAAAACGACATACTATAGTATGCCCTCCGACACCATGGACTATAGCCTTTCGCTTTTGCGTGATTTTCACCTTTTTTTTAAAATCCTCCGAAATCGTGAAAAACGACATACTATAGTATGCCCTCCGACACCATGGACTATAGCCTTTCGCTTTTGCGTGATTTTCACCTTTTTTTCAAATCCTCCGAAATCGTGAAAAACGACATACTATAGTATGCCCTCCGACACCATGGACTATAGCCTTTCGCTTTTGCGTGATTTTCACCTTTTTTTCAAATCCTCCGAAATCGTGAAAAACGACATACTATAGTATGCCCTCCGACACCATGGACTATAGCCTTTCGCTTTTGCGTGATTTTCACCTTTTTTTAAAAATCCTCCGAAATCGTGAAAAACGACATACTAGTATGCGGTCCGAGACCATGGACTATAGCCTTTCGCTTTTGCGTGATTTTCACCTTTTTTTTTAAATCCTCCGAAATCGTGAAAAACGACATACTATAGTATGCCCTCCGACACCATGGACTATAGCCTTTCGCTTTTGCGTGATTTTCACCTTTTTTTCAAATCCTCCGAAATCGTGAAAAACGACATACTATAGTATGCCCTCCGACACCATGGACTATAGCCTTTCGCATGGACTATAGCCTTTTCACCTTTTTTTTTTTAAATCCTCCGAAATCGTGAAAAACGACATACTATAGTATGCCCTCCGACACCATGGACTATAGCCTTTCGCTTTTGCGTGATTTTCACCTTTTTTTCAAATCCTCCGAAATCGTGAAAAACGACATACTATAGTATGCCCTCCGACACCATGGACTATAGCCTTTCGCTTTTGCGTGATTTTCACCTTTTTTTTTTATCCTCCGAAATCGTGAAAAACGACATACTATAGTATGCCCTCCGACACCATGGACTATAGCCTTTTGCTTTTGCGTGATTTTCACCTTTTTTTTTTAAATCCTCCGAAATCGTGAAAAACGACATACTATAGTATGCTCTCCGACACCATGGACTATAGCCTTTCGCTTTTGCGTGATTTTCACCTTTTTTTTTCAAATCCTCCGAAATCGTGAAAAACAACATACTATAGTATGCCTTCCGACACCATGGACTATAGCCTTTCGCTTTTGCGTGATTTTCACCTTTTTTTTAATCCTCCGAAATCGTGAAAAACGACATACTATAGTATGCCCTCCGACACCATGGACTATAGCCTTTCGCTTTTGCGTGATTTTCACCTTTTTTTTTAAAATCCTCCGAAATCGTGAAAAACGACATACTATAGTATGCCCTCCGACACCATGGACTATAGCCTTTCGCTTTTGCGTGATTTTCACCTTTTTTTCAAATCCTCCGAAATCGTGAAAAACGACATACTATAGTATGCCCTCCGACACCATGGACTATAGCCTTTCGCTTTTGCGTGATTTTCACCTTTTTTTCAAATCCTCCGAAATCGTGAAAAACGACATACTATAGTATGCCCTCCGACACCATGGACTATAGCCTTTCGCTTTTGCGTGATTTTCACCTTTTTTTCAAATCCTCCGAAATCGTGAAAAACGACATACTATAGTATGCCCTCCGACACCATGGACTATAGCCTTTCGCTTTTGCGTGATTTTCACCTTTTTTTCAAATCCTCCAAAATCGTGAAAAACGACATACTATAGTATGCCCTCCGACACCATGGACTATAGCCTTTCGCTTTTGCGTGATTTTCACTTTTTTTTCAAATCCTCCGAAATCGTGAAAAACGACATACTATAGTATGCCCTCCGACACCATGGACTATAGCCTTTCGCTTTTGCGTGATTTTCACCTTTTTTTTTTAAATCCTCCGAAATCGTGAAAAACGACATACTAGTATGCGGTCCGAGACCATGGACTATAGCCTTTCGCTTTTGCGTGATTTTCACCTTTTTTTTTAAATCCTCCGAAATCGTGAAAAACGACATACTATAGTATGCCCTCCGACACCATGGACTATAGCCTTTCGCTTTTGCGTGATTTTCACCTTTTTTTCAAATCCTCCGAAATCGTGAAAAACGACATACTATAGTATGCCCTCCGACACCATGGACTATAGCCTTTCGCTTTTGCGTGATTTTCACCTTTTTTTTTTAAATCCTCCGAAATCGTGAAAAACCACATACTATAGTATGCCCTCCGACACCATGGACTATAGCCTTTCGCTTTTGCGTGATTTTCACCTTTTTTTTAAAAATCCTCCGAAATCGTGAAAAACGACATACTATAGTATGCCCTCCGACACCATGGACTATAGCCTTTCGCTTTTGCGTGATTTTCACCTTTTTTTTAATCCTCCGAAATCGTGAAAAACGACATACTATAGTATGCCCTCCGACACCATGGACTATAGCCTTTCGCTTTTGCGTGATTTTCACCTTTTTTTTAAAAATCCTCCGAAATCGTGAAAAACGACATACTATAGTATGCCCTCCGACACCATGGACTATAGCCTTTCGCTTTTGCGTGATTTTCACCTTTTTTTCAAATCCTCCGAAATCGTGAAAAACGACATACTATAGTATGCCCTCCGACACCATGGACTATAGCCTTTCGCTTTTGCGTGATTTTCACCTTTTTTTCAAATCCTCCGAAATCGTGAAAAACGACATACTATAGTATGCCCTCCGACACCATGGACTATAGCCTTTCGCTTTTGCGTGATTTTCACCTTTTTTTAAAAATCCTCCGAAATCGTGAAAAACGACATACTATAGTATGCCCTCCGACATCATGGACTATAGCCTTTCGCTTTTGCGTGATTTTCACCTTTTTTTTTTAAATCCTCCGAAATCGTGAAAAACGACATACTAGTATGCGGTCCGAGACCATGGACTATAGCCTTTCGCTTTTGCGTGATTTTCACCTTTTTTTTTAAATCCTCCGAAATCGTGAAAAACGACATACTATAGTATGCCCTCCGACACCATGGACTATAGCCTTTCGCTTTTGCGTGATTTTCACCTTTTTTTCAAATCCTCCGAAATCGTGAAAAACGACATACTATAGTATGCCCTCCGACACCATGGACTATAGCCTTTCGCTTTTGCGTGATTTTCACCTTTTTTTTTAATCCTCCGAAATCGTGAAAAACGACATACTATAGTATGCCCTCCGACACCATGGACTATAGCCTTTTGCTTTTGCGTGATTTTCACCTTTTTTTTAAAATCCTCCGAAATCGTTAAAAACGACATACTATAGTATGCTCTCCGACACCATGGACTATAGCCTTTCGCTTTTGCGTGATTTTCACCTTTTTTTTTCAAATCCTCCGAAATCGTGAAAAACAACATACTATAGTATGCCCTCCGACACCATGGACTATAGCCTTTCGCTTTTGCGTGATTTTCACCTTTTTTTCAAATCCTCCGAAATCGTGAAAAACGACATACTATAGTATGCCCTCCGACACCATGGACTATAGCCTTTCGCTTTTGCGTGATTTTCACCTTTTTTTTTAATCCTCCGAAATCGTGAAAAACGACATACTATAGTATGCCCTCCGACACCATGGACTATAGCCTTTCGCTTTTGCGTGATTTTCACCTTTTTTTAAAAATCCTCCGAAATCGTGAAAAACGACATACTATAGTATGCCCTCCGACACCATGGACTATAGCCTTTCGCTTTTGCGTGATTTTCACCTTTTTTTTTAAAATCCTCCGAAATCGTGAAAAACGACATACTATAGTATGCCCTCCGACACCATGGACTATAGCCTTTCGCTTTTGCGTGATTTTCACCTTTTTTTCAAATCCTCCGAAATCGTGAAAAACGACATACTATAGTATGCCCTCCGACACCATGGACTATAGCCTTTCGCATGGACTATAGCCTTTTCACCTTTTTTTTTTAAATCCTCCGAAATCGTGAAAAACGACATACTATAGTATGCCCTCCGACACCATGGACTATAGCCTTTCGCTTTTGCGTGATTTTCACCTTTTTTTCAAATCCTCCGAAATCGTGAAAAACGACATACTATAGTATGCCCTCCGACACCATGGACTATAGCCTTTCGCTTTTGCGTGATTTTCACCTTTTTTTTTAATCCTCCGAAATCGTGAAAAACGACATACTATAGTATGCCCTCCGACACCATGGACTATAGCCTTTTGCTTTTGCGTGATTTTCACCTTTTTTTTTAAATCCTCCGAAATCGTTAAAAACGACATACTATAGTATGCTCTCCGACACCATGGACTATAGCCTTTCGCTTTTGCGTGATTTTCACCTTTTTTTTTCAAATCCTCCGAAATCGTGAAAAACAACATACTATAGTATGCCTTCCGACACCATGGACTATAGCCTTTCGCTTTTGCGTGATTTTCACCTTTTTTTTAATCCTCCGAAATCGTGAAAAACGACATACTATAGTATGCCCTCCGACACCATGGACTATAGCCTTTCGCTTTTGCGTGATTTTCACCTTTTTTTCAAATCCTCCGAAATCGTGAAAAACGACATACTATAGTATGCCCTCCGACACCATGGACTATAGCCTTTCGCTTTTGCGTGATTTTCACCTTTTTTTCAAATCCTCCGAAATCGTGAAAAACGACATACTATAGTATGCCCTCCGACACCATGGACTATAGCCTTTCGCTTTTGCGTGATTTTCACCTTTTTTTTTAATCCTCCGAAATCGTGAAAAACGACATACTATAGTATGCCCTCCGACACCATGGACTATAGCCTTTCGCTTTTGCGTGATTTTCACCTTTTTTTAAAAATCCTCCGAAATCGTGAAAAACGACATACTATAGTATGCCCTCCGACACCATGGACTATAGCCTTTCGCTTTTGCGTGATTTTCACCTTTTTTTTTAAAATCCTCCGAAATCGTGAAAAACGACATACTATAGTATGCCCTCCGACACCATGGACTATAGCCTTTCGCTTTTGCGTGATTTTCACCTTTTTTTCAAATCCTCCGAAATCGTGAAAAACGACATACTATAGTATGCCCTCCGACACCATGGACTATAGCCTTTCGCATGGACTATAGCCTTTTCACCTTTTTTTTTTAAATCCTCCGAAATCGTGAAAAACGACATACTATAGTATGCCCTCCGACACCATGGACTATAGCCTTTCGCTTTTGCGTGATTTTCACCTTTTTTTCAAATCCTCCGAAATCGTGAAAAACGACATACTATAGTATGCCCTCCGACACCATGGACTATAGCCTTTCGCTTTTGCGTGATTTTCACCTTTTTTTTTAATCCTCCGAAATCGTGAAAAACGACATACTATAGTATGCCCTCCGACACCATGGACTATAGCCTTTTGCTTTTGCGTGATTTTCACCTTTTTTTTTAAATCCTCCGAAATCGTTAAAAACGACATACTATAGTATGCTCTCCGACACCATGGACTATAGCCTTTCGCTTTTGCGTGATTTTCACCTTTTTTTTTCAAATCCTCCGAAATCGTGAAAAACAACATACTATAGTATGCCTTCCGACACCATGGACTATAGCCTTTCGCTTTTGCGTGATTTTCACCTTTTTTTTAATCCTCCGAAATCGTGAAAAACGACATACTATAGTATGCCCTCCGACACCATGGACTATAGCCTTTCGCTTTTGCGTGATTTTCACCTTTTTTTTAAAATCCTCCGAAATCGTGAAAAACGACATACTATAGTATGCCCTCCGACACCATGGGCTATAGCCTTTCGCTTTTGCGTGATTTTCACCTTTTTTTCAAATCCTCCGAAATCGTGAAAAACGACATACTATAGTATGCCCTCCGACACCATGGACTATAGCCTTTCGCTTTTGCGTGATTTTCACCTTTTTTTCAAATCCTCCGAAATCGTGAAAAACGACATACTATAGTATGCCCTCCGACACCATGGACTATAGCCTTTCGCTTTTGCGTGATTTTCACCTTTTTTTCAAATCCTCCGAAATCGTGAAAAACGACATACTATAGTATGCCCTCCGACACCATGGGCTATAGCCTTTCGCTTTTGCGTGATTTTCACCTTTTTTTCAAATCCTCCGAAATCGTGAAAAACGACATACTATAGTATGCCCTCCGACATCATGGACTATAGCCTTTCGCTTTTGCGTGATTTTCACCTTTTTTTTTTAAATCCTCCGAAATCGTGAAAAACGACATACTAGTATGCGGTCCGAGACCATGGACTATAGCCTTTCGCTTTTGCGTGATTTTCACCTTTTTTTTTAAATCCTCCGAAATCGTGAAAAACGACATACTATAGTATGCCCTCCGACACCATGGACTATAGCCTTTCGCTTTTGCGTGATTTTCACCTTTTTTTCAAATCCTCCGAAATCGTGAAAAACGACATACTATAGTATGCCCTCCGACACCATGGACTATAGCCTTTCGCATGGACTATAGCCTTTTCACCTTTTTTTTTTAAATCCTCCGAAATCGTGAAAAACGACATACTATAGTATGCCCTCCGACACCATGGACTATAGCCTTTCGCTTTTGCGTGATTTTCACCTTTTTTTCAAATCCTCCGAAATCGTGAAAAACGACATACTATAGTATGCCCTCCGACACCATGGACTATAGCCTTTCGCTTTTGCGTGATTTTCACCTTTTTTTTTAATCCTCCGAAATCGTGAAAAACGACATACTATAGTATGCCCTCCGACACCATGGACTATAGCCTTTTGCTTTTGCGTGATTTTCACCTTTTTTTTTTAAATCCTCCGAAATCGTGAAAAACGACATACTATAGTATGCTCTCCGACACCATGGACTATAGCCTTTCGCTTTTGCGTGATTTTCACCTTTTTTTTTCAAATCCTCCGAAATCGTGAAAAACAACATACTATAGTATGCCTTCCGACACCATGGACTATAGCCTTTCGCTTTTGCGTGATTTTCACCTTTTTTTTAATCCTCCGAAATCGTGAAAAACGACATACTATAGTATGCCCTCCGACACCATGGACTATAGCCTTTCGCTTTTGCGTGATTTTCACCTTTTTTTTTAAATCCTCCGAAATCGTGAAAAACGACATACTATAGTATGCCCTCCGACACCATGGACTATAGCCTTTCGCTTTTGCGTGATTTTCACCTTTTTTTCAAATCCTCCGAAATCGTGAAAAACGACATACTAGTATGCGGTCCGAGACCATGGACTATAGCCTTTCGCTTTTGCGTGATTTTCACCTTTTTTTTTAAATCCTCCGAAATCGTGAAAAACGACATACTATAGTATGCCCTCCGACACCATGGACTATAGCCTTTCGCTTTTGCGTGATTTTCACCTTTTTTTCAAATCCTCCGAAATCGTGAAAAACGACATACTATAGTATGCCCTCCGACACCATGGACTATAGCCTTTCGCTTTTGCGTGATTTTCACCTTTTTTTTTAATCCTCCGAAATCGTGAAAAACGACATACTATAGTATGCCCTCCGACACCATGGACTATAGCCTTTTGCTTTTGCGTGATTTTCACCTTTTTTTTTAAATCCTCCGAAATCGTTAAAAACGACATACTATAGTATGCTCTCCGACACCATGGACTATAGCCTTTCGCTTTTGCGTGATTTTCACCTTTTTTTTTCAAATCCTCCGAAATCGTGAAAAACAACATACTATAGTATGCCTTCCGACACCATGGACTATAGCCTTTCGCTTTTGCGTGATTTTCACCTTTTTTTTAATCCTCCGAAATCGTGAAAAACGACATACTATAGTATGCCCTCCGACACCATGGACTATAGCCTTTCGCTTTTGCGTGATTTTCACCTTTTTTTTAAAATCCTCCGAAATCGTGAAAAACGACATACTATAGTATGCCCTCCGACACCATGGACTATAGCCTTTCGCTTTTGCGTGATTTTCACCTTTTTTTCAAATCCTCCGAAATCGTGAAAAACGACATACTATAGTATGCCCTCCGACACCATGGACTATAGCCTTTCGCTTTTGCGTGATTTTCACCTTTTTTTCAAATCCTCCGAAATCGTGAAAAACGACATACTATAGTATGCCCTCCGACACCATGGACTATAGCCTTTCGCTTTTGCGTGATTTTCACCTTTTTTTAAAAATCCTCCGAAATCGTGAAAAACGACATACTATAGTATGCCCTCCGACATCATGGACTATAGCCTTTCGCTTTTGCGTGATTTTCACCTTTTTTTTTTAAATCCTCCGAAATCGTGAAAAACGACATACTAGTATGCGGTCCGAGACCATGGACTATAGCCTTTCGCTTTTGCGTGATTTTCACCTTTTTTTTTAAATCCTCCGAAATCGTGAAAAACGACATACTATAGTATGCCCTCCGACACCATGGACTATAGCCTTTCGCTTTTGCGTGATTTTCACCTTTTTTTCAAATCCTCCGAAATCGTGAAAAACGACATACTATAGTATGCCCTCCGACACCATGGACTATAGCCTTTCGCATGGACTATAGCCTTTTCACCTTTTTTTTTTAAATCCTCCGAAATCGTGAAAAACGACATACTATAGTATGCCCTCCGACACCATGGACTATAGCCTTTCGCTTTTGCGTGATTTTCACCTTTTTTTCAAATCCTCCGAAATCGTGAAAAACGACATACTATAGTATGCCCTCCGACACCATGGACTATAGCCTTTCGCTTTTGCGTGATTTTCACCTTTTTTTTTAATCCTCCGAAATCGTGAAAAACGACATACTATAGTATGCCCTCCGACACCATGGACTATAGCCTTTTGCTTTTGCGTGATTTTCACCTTTTTTTTTTAAATCCTCCGAAATCGTGAAAAACGACATACTATAGTATGCTCTCCGACACCATGGACTATAGCCTTTCGCTTTTGCGTGATTTTCACCTTTTTTTTTCAAATCCTCCGAAATCGTGAAAAACAACATACTATAGTATGCCTTCCGACACCATGGACTATAGCCTTTCGCTTTTGCGTGATTTTCACCTTTTTTTTAATCCTCCGAAATCGTGAAAAACGACATACTATAGTATGCCCTCCGACACCATGGACTATAGCCTTTCGCTTTTGCGTGATTTTCACCTTTTTTTTAAAATCCTCCGAAATCGTGAAAAACGACATACTATAGTATGCCCTCCGACACCATGGACTATAGCCTTTCGCTTTTGCGTGATTTTCACCTTTTTTTCAAATCCTCCGAAATCGTGAAAAACGACATACTATAGTATGCCCTCCGACACCATGGACTATAGCCTTTCGCTTTTGCGTGATTTTCACCTTTTTTTCAAATCCTCCGAAATCGTGAAAAACGTCATACTATAGTATGCCCTCCGACACCATGGACTATAGCCTTTCGCTTTTGCGTGATTTTCACCTTTTTTTTAAAATCCTCCGAAATCGTGAAAAACGACATACTATAGTATGCCCTCCGACATCATGGACTATAGCCTTTCGCTTTTGCGTGATTTTCACCTTTTTTTTTTAAATCCTCCGAAATCGTGAAAAACGACATACTAGTATGCGGTCCGAGACCATGGACTATAGCCTTTCGCTTTTGCGTGATTTTCACCTTTTTTTTTAAATCCTCCGAAATCGTGAAAAACGACATACTATAGTATGCCCTCCGACACCATGGACTATAGCCTTTCGCTTTTGCGTGATTTTCACCTTTTTTTCAAATCCTCCGAAATCGTGAAAAACGACATACTATAGTATGCCCTCCGACACCATGGACTATAGCCTTTCGCATGGACTATAGCCTTTTCACCTTTTTTTTTTAAATCCTCCGAAATCGTGAAAAACGACATACTATAGTATGCCCTCCGACACCATGGACTATAGCCTTTCGCTTTTGCGTGATTTTCACCTTTTTTTCAAATCCTCCGAAATCGTGAAAAACGACATACTATAGTATGCCCTCCGACACCATGGACTATAGCCTTTCGCTTTTGCGTGATTTTCACCTTTTTTTTTAATCCTCCGAAATCGTGAAAAACGACATACTATAGTATGCCCTCCGACACCATGGACTATAGCCTTTTGCTTTTGCGTGATTTTCACCTTTTTTTTTTAAATCCTCCGAAATCGTGAAAAACGACATACTATAGTATGCTCTCCGACACCATGGACTATAGCCTTTCGCTTTTGCGTGATTTTCACCTTTTTTTTTCAAATCCTCCGAAATCGTGAAAAACAACATACTATAGTATGCCTTCCGACACCATGGACTATAGCCTTTCGCTTTTGCGTGATTTTCACCTTTTTTTTAATCCTCCGAAATCGTGAAAAACGACATACTATAGTATGCCCTCCGACACCATGGACTATAGCCTTTCGCTTTTGCGTGATTTTCACCTTTTTTTTAAAATCCTCCGAAATCGTGAAAAACGACATACTATAGTATGCCCTCCGACACCATGGACTATAGCCTTTCGCTTTTGCGTGATTTTCACCTTTTTTTCAAATCCTCCGAAATCGTGAAAAACGACATACTAGTATGCGGTCCGAGACCATGGACTATAGCCTTTCGCTTTTGCGTGATTTTCACCTTTTTTTTTAAATCCTCCGAAATCGTGAAAAACGACATACTATAGTATGCCCTCCGACACCATGGACTATAGCCTTTCGCTTTTGCGTGATTTTCACCTTTTTTTCAAATCCTCCGAAATCGTGAAAAACGACATACTATAGTATGCCCTCCGACACCATGGACTATAGCCTTTCGCATGGACTATAGCCTTTTCACCTTTTTTTTTTAAATCCTCCGAAATCGTGAAAAACGACATACTATAGTATGCCCTCCGACACCATGGACTATAGCCTTTCGCTTTTGCGTGATTTTCACCTTTTTTTCAAATCCTCCGAAATCGTGAAAAACGACATACTATAGTATGCCCTCCGACACCATGGACTATAGCCTTTCGCTTTTGCGTGATTTTCACCTTTTTTTTTAATCCTCCGAAATCGTGAAAAACGACATACTATAGTATGCCCTCCGACACCATGGACTATAGCCTTTTGCTTTTGCGTGATTTTCACCTTTTTTTTTTAAATCCTCCGAAATCGTGAAAAACGACATACTATAGTATGCTCTCCGACACCATGGACTATAGCCTTTCGCTTTTGCGTGATTTTCACCTTTTTTTTTCAAATCCTCCGAAATCGTGAAAAACAACATACTATAGTATGCCTTCCGACACCATGGACTATAGCCTTTCGCTTTTGCGTGATTTTCACCTTTTTTTTAATCCTCCGAAATCGTGAAAAACGACATACTATAGTATGCCCTCCGACACCATGGACTATAGCCTTTCGCTTTTGCGTGATTTTCACCTTTTTTTTAAAATCCTCCGAAATCGTGAAAAACGACATACTATAGTATGCCCTCCGACACCATGGACTATAGCCTTTCGCTTTTGCGTGATTTTCACCTTTTTTTCAAATCCTCCGAAATCGTGAAAAACGACATACTATAGTATGCCCTCCGACACCATGGACTATAGCCTTTCGCTTTTGCGTGATTTTCACCTTTTTTTCAAATCCTCCGAAATCGTGAAAAACGACATACTATAGTATGCCCTCCGACACCATGGACTATAGCCTTTCGCTTTTGCGTGATTTTCACCTTTTTTTCAAATCCTCCGAAATCGTGAAAAACGACATACTATAGTATGCCCTCCGACACCATGGACTATAGCCTTTCGCTTTTGCGTGATTTTCACCTTTTTTTCAAATCCTCCAAAATCGTGAAAAACGACATACTATAGTATGCCCTCCGACACCATGGACTATAGCCTTTCGCTTTTGCGTGATTTTCACTTTTTTTTCAAATCCTCCGAAATCGTGAAAAACGACATACTATAGTATGCCCTCCGACACCATGGACTATAGCCTTTCGCTTTTGCGTGATTTTCACCTTTTTTTTTTAAATCCTCCGAAATCGTGAAAAACGACATACTAGTATGCGGTCCGAGACCATGGACTATAGCCTTTCGCTTTTGCGTGATTTTCACCTTTTTTTTTTAAATCCTCCGAAATCGTGAAAAACGACATACTATAGTATGCCCTCCGACACCATGGACTATAGCCTTTCGCTTTTGCGTGATTTTCACCTTTTTTTCAAATCCTCCGAAATCGTGAAAAACGACATACTATAGTATGCCCTCCGACACCATGGACTATAGCCTTTCGCTTTTGCGTGATTTTCACCTTTTTTTTTTAAATCCTCCGAAATCGTGAAAAACCACATACTATAGTATGCCCTCCGACACCATGGACTATAGCCTTTCGCTTTTGCGTGATTTTCACCTTTTTTTTAAAAATCCTCCGAAATCGTGAAAAACGACATACTATAGTATGCCCTCCGACACCATGGACTATAGCCTTTCGCTTTTGCGTGATTTTCACCTTTTTTTTAATCCTCCGAAATCGTGAAAAACGACATACTATAGTATGCCCTCCGACACCATGGACTATAGCCTTTCGCTTTTGCGTGATTTTCACCTTTTTTTAAAAAATCCTCCGAAATCGTGAAAAACGACATACTATAGTATGCCCTCCGACACCATGGACTATAGCCTTTCGCTTTTGCGTGATTTTCACCTTTTTTTCAAATCCTCCGAAATCGTGAAAAACGACATACTATAGTATGCCCTCCGACACCATGGACTATAGCCTTTCGCTTTTGCGTGATTTTCACCTTTTTTTCAAATCCTCCGAAATCGTGAAAAACGACATACTATAGTATGCCCTCCGACACCATGGACTATAGCCTTTCGCTTTTGCGTGATTTTCACCTTTTTTTAAAAATCCTCCGAAATCGTGAAAAACGACATACTATAGTATGCCCTCCGACATCATGGACTATAGCCTTTCGCTTTTGCGTGATTTTCACCTTTTTTTTTTAAATCCTCCGAAATCGTGAAAAACGACATACTAGTATGCGGTCCGAGACCATGGACTATAGCCTTTCGCTTTTGCGTGATTTTCACCTTTTTTTTTAAATCCTCCGAAATCGTGAAAAACGACATACTATAGTATGCCCTCCGACACCATGGACTATAGCCTTTCGCTTTTGCGTGATTTTCACCTTTTTTTCAAATCCTCCGAAATCGTGAAAAACGACATACTATAGTATGCCCTCCGACACCATGGACTATAGCCTTTCGCTTTTGCGTGATTTTCACCTTTTTTTTTTAATCCTCCGAAATCGTGAAAAACGACATACTATAGTATGCCCTCCGACACCATGGACTATAGCCTTTTGCTTTTGCGTGATTTTCACCTTTTTTTTTAAATCCTCCGAAATCGTTAAAAACGACATACTATAGTATGCTCTCCGACACCATGGACTATAGCCTTTCGCTTTTGCGTGATTTTCACCTTTTTTTTTCAAATCCTCCGAAATCGTGAAAAACAACATACTATAGTATGCCCTCCGACACCATGGACTATAGCCTTTCGCTTTTGCGTGATTTTCACCTTTTTTTCAAATCCTCCGAAATCGGGAAAAACGACATACTATAGTATGCCCTCCGACACCATGGACTATAGCCTTTCGCTTTTGCGTGATTTTCACCTTTTTTTTTAATCCTCCGAAATCGTGAAAAACGACATACTATAGTATGCCCTCCGACACCATGGACTATAGCCTTTCGCATGGACTATAGCCTTTTCACCTTTTTTTTTTAAATCCTCCGAAATCGTGAAAAACGACATACTATAGTATGCCCTCCGACACCATGGACTATAGCCTTTCGCTTTTGCGTGATTTTCACCTTTTTTTCAAATCCTCCGAAATCGTGAAAAACGACATACTATAGTATGCCCTCCGACACCATGGACTATAGCCTTTCGCTTTTGCGTGATTTTCACCTTTTTTTTTTAAATCCTCCGAAATCGTGAAAAACGACATACTAGTATGCGGTCCGAGACCATGGACTATAGCCTTTCGCTTTTGCGTGATTTTCACCTTTTTTTTTTAAATCCTCCGAAATCGTGAAAAACGACATACTATAGTATGCCCTCCGACACCATGGACTATAGCCTTTCGCTTTTGCGTGATTTTCACCTTTTTTTCAAATCCTCCGAAATCGTGAAAAACGACATACTATAGTATGCCCTCCGACACCATGGACTATAGCCTTTCGCTTTTGCGTGATTTTCACCTTTTTTTTTTAAATCCTCCGAAATCGTGAAAAACCACATACTATAGTATGCCCTCCGACACCATGGACTATAGCCTTTCGCTTTTGCGTGATTTTCACCTTTTTTTTAAAAATCCTCCGAAATCGTGAAAAACGACATACTATAGTATGCCCTCCGACACCATGGACTATAGCCTTTCGCTTTTGCGTGATTTTCACCTTTTTTTTAATCCTCCGAAATCGTGAAAAACGACATACTATAGTATGCCCTCCGACACCATGGACTATAGCCTTTCGCTTTTGCGTGATTTTCACCTTTTTTTTAAAAATCCTCCGAAATCGTGAAAAACGACATACTATAGTATGCCCTCCGACACCATGGACTATAGCCTTTCGCTTTTGCGTGATTTTCACCTTTTTTTCAAATCCTCCGAAATCGTGAAAAACGACATACTATAGTATGCCCTCCGACACCATGGACTATAGCCTTTCGCTTTTGCGTGATTTTCACCTTTTTTTCAAATCCTCCGAAATCGTGAAAAACGACATACTATAGTATGCCCTCCGACACCATGGACTATAGCCTTTCGCTTTTGCGTGATTTTCACCTTTTTTTAAAAATCCTCCGAAATCGTGAAAAACGACATACTATAGTATGCCCTCCGACATCATGGACTATAGCCTTTCGCTTTTGCGTGATTTTCACCTTTTTTTTTTAAATCCTCCGAAATCGTGAAAAACGACATACTAGTATGCGGTCCGAGACCATGGACTATAGCCTTTCGCTTTTGCGTGATTTTCACCTTTTTTTTTAAATCCTCCGAAATCGTGAAAAACGACATACTATAGTATGCCCTCCGACACCATGGACTATAGCCTTTCGCTTTTGCGTGATTTTCACCTTTTTTTCAAATCCTCCGAAATCGTGAAAAACGACATACTATAGTATGCCCTCCGACACCATGGACTATAGCCTTTCGCTTTTGCGTGATTTTCACCTTTTTTTTTAATCCTCCGAAATCGTGAAAAACGACATACTATAGTATGCCCTCCGACACCATGGACTATAGCCTTTTGCTTTTGCGTGATTTTCACCTTTTTTTTTAAATCCTCCGAAATCGTTAAAAACGACATACTATAGTATGCTCTCCGACACCATGGACTATAGCCTTTCGCTTTTGCGTGATTTTCACCTTTTTTTTTCAAATCCTCCGAAATCGTGAAAAACAACATACTATAGTATGCCCTCCGACACCATGGACTATAGCCTTTCGCTTTTGCGTGATTTTCACCTTTTTTTCAAATCCTCCGAAATCGTGAAAAACGACATACTATAGTATGCCCTCCGACACCATGGACTATAGCCTTTCGCTTTTGCGTGATTTTCACCTTTTTTTTTAATCCTCCGAAATCGTGAAAAACGACATACTATAGTATGCCCTCCGACACCATGGACTATAGCCTTTCGCTTTTGCGTGATTTCACCTTTTTTTTTTAAATCCTCCGAAATCGTGAAAAACGACATACTATAGTATGCCCTCCGACACCATGGACTATAGCCTTTCGCTTTTGCGTGATTTTCACCTTTTTTTTTAAAATCCTCCGAAATCGTGAAAAACGACATACTATAGTATGCCCTCCGACACCATGGACTATAGCCTTTCGCTTTTGCGTGATTTTCACCTTTTTTTCAAATCCTCCGAAATCGTGAAAAACGACATACTATAGTATGCCCTCCGACACCATGGACTATAGCCTTTCGCATGGACTATAGCCTTTTCACCTTTTTTTTTTAAATCCTCCGAAATCGTGAAAAACGACATACTATAGTATGCCCTCCGACACCATGGACTATAGCCTTTCGCTTTTGCGTGATTTTCACCTTTTTTTCAAATCCTCCGAAATCGTGAAAAACGACATACTATAGTATGCTCTCCGACACCATGGACTATAGCCTTTCGCTTTTGCGTGATTTTCACCTTTTTTTTTCAAATCCTCCGAAATCGTGAAAAACAACATACTATAGTATGCCTTCCGACACCATGGACTATAGCCTTTCGCTTTTGCGTGATTTTCACCTTTTTTTTAATCCTCCGAAATCGTGAAAAACGACATACTATAGTATGCCCTCCGACACCATGGACTATAGCCTTTCGCTTTTGCGTGATTTTCACTTTTTTTTAAAATCCTCCGAAATCGTGAAAAACGACATACTATAGTATGCCCTCCGACACCATGGACTATAGCCTTTCGCTTTTGCGTGATTTTCACCTTTTTTTCAAATCCTCCGAAATCGTGAAAAACGACATACTATAGTATGCCCTCCGACACCATGGACTATAGCCTTTCGCTTTTGCGTGATTTTCACCTTTTTTTCAAATCCTCCGAAATCGTGAAAAACGACATACTATAGTATGCCCTCCGACACCATGGACTATAGCCTTTCGCTTTTGCGTGATTTTCACCTTTTTTTAAAAATCCTCCGAAATCGTGAAAAACGACATACTATAGTATGCCCTCCGACATCATGGACTATAGCCTTTCGCTTTTGCGTGATTTTCACCTTTTTTTTTAAAATCCTCCGAAATCGTGAAAAACGACATACTAGTATGCGGTCCGAGACCATGGACTATAGCCTTTCGCTTTTGCGTGATTTTCACCTTTTTTTTTAAATCCTCCGAAATCGTGAAAAACGACATACTATAGTATGCCCTCCGACACCATGGACTATAGCCTTTCGCTTTTGCGTGATTTTCACCTTTTTTTCAAATCCTCCGAAATCGTGAAAAACGACATACTATAGTATGCCCTCCGACACCATGGACTATAGCCTTTCGCATGGACTATAGCCTTTTCACCTTTTTTTTTTAAATCCTCCGAAATCGTGAAAAACGACATACTATAGTATGCCCTCCGACACCATGGACTATAGCCTTTCGCTTTTGCGTGATTTTCACCTTTTTTTCAAATCCTCCGAAATCGTGAAAAACGACATACTATAGTATGCCCTCCGACACCATGGACTATAGCCTTTCGCTTTTGCGTGATTTTCACCTTTTTTTTTAATCCTCCGAAATCGTGAAAAACGACATACTATAGTATGCCCTCCGACACCATGGACTATAGCCTTTTGCTTTTGCGTGATTTTCACCTTTTTTTTTTAAATCCTCCGAAATCGTGAAAAACGACATACTATAGTATGCTCTCCGACACCATGGACTATAGCCTTTCGCTTTTGCGTGATTTTCACCTTTTTTTTTCAAATCCTCCGGAATCGTGAAAAACAACATACTATAGTATGCCTTCCGACACCATGGACTATAGCCTTTCGCTTTTGCGTGATTTTCACCTTTTTTTTAATCCTCCGAAATCGTGAAAAACGACATACTATAGTATGCCCTCCGACACCATGGACTATAGCCTTTCGCTTTTGCGTGATTTTCACCTTTTTTTTAAAATCCTCCGAAATCGTGAAAAACGACATACTATAGTATGCCCTCCGACACCATGGACTATAGCCTTTCGCTTTTGCGTGATTTTCACCTTTTTTTCAAATCCTCCGAAATCGTGAAAAACGACATACTAGTATGCGGTCCGAGACCATGGACTATAGCCTTTCGCTTTTGCGTGATTTTCACCTTTTTTTTTAAATCCTCCGAAATCGTGAAAAACGACATACTATAGTATGCCCTCCGACACCATGGACTATAGCCTTTCGCTTTTGCGTGATTTTCACCTTTTTTTCAAATCCTCCGAAATCGTGAAAAACGACATACTATAGTATGCCCTCCGACACCATGGACTATAGCCTTTCGCTTTTGCGTGATTTTCACCTTTTTTTTTAATCCTCCGAAATCGTGAAAAACGACATACTATAGTATGCCCTCCGACACCATGGACTATAGCCTTTTGCTTTTGCGTGATTTTCACCTTTTTTTTAAAATCCTCCGAAATCGTTAAAAACGACATACTATAGTATGCTCTCCGACACCATGGACTATAGCCTTTCGCTTTTGCGTGATTTTCACCTTTTTTTTTCAAATCCTCCGAAATCGTGAAAAACAACATACTATAGTATGCCTTCCGACACCATGGACTATAGCCTTTCGCTTTTGCGTGATTTTCACCTTTTTTTTAATCCTCCGAAATCGTGAAAAACGACATACTATAGTATGCCCTCCGACACCATGGACTATAGCCTTTCGCTTTTGCGTGATTTTCACCTTTTTTTTAAAATCCTCCGAAATCGTGAAAAACGACATACTATAGTATGCCCTCCGACACCATGGACTATAGCCTTTCGCTTTTGCGTGATTTTCACCTTTTTTTCAAATCCTCCGAAATCGTGAAAAACGACATACTATAGTATGCCCTCCGACACCATGGACTATAGCCTTTCGCTTTTGCGTGATTTTCACCTTTTTTTCAAATCCTCCGAAATCGTGAAAAACGACATACTATAGTATGCCCTCCGACACCATGGACTATAGCCTTTCGCTTTTGCGTGATTTTCACCTTTTTTTAAAAATCCTCCGAAATCGTGAAAAACGACATACTATAGTATGCCCTCCGACATCATGGACTATAGCCTTTCGCTTTTGCGTGATTTTCACCTTTTTTTTTAAAATCCTCCGAAATCGTGAAAAACGACATACTAGTATGCGGTCCGAGACCATGGACTATAGCCTTTCGCTTTTGCGTGATTTTCACCTTTTTTTTTAAATCCTCCGAAATCGTGAAAAACGACATACTATAGTATGCCCTCCGACACCATGGACTATAGCCTTTCGCTTTTGCGTGATTTTCACCTTTTTTTCAAATCCTCCGAAATCGTGAAAAACGACATACTATAGTATGCCCTCCGACACCATGGACTATAGCCTTTCGCATGGACTATAGCCTTTTCACCTTTTTTTTTTAAATCCTCCGAAATCGTGAAAAACGACATACTATAGTATGCCCTCCGACACCATGGACTATAGCCTTTCGCTTTTGCGTGATTTTCACCTTTTTTTCAAATCCTCCGAAATCGTGAAAAACGACATACTATAGTATGCCCTCCGACACCATGGACTATAGCCTTTCGCTTTTGCGTGATTTTCACCTTTTTTTAAAAATCCTCCGAAATCGTGAAAAACGACATACTAGTATGCGGTCCGAGACCATGGACTATAGCCTTTCGCTTTTGCTTGATTTTCACCTTTTTTTTTAAATCCTCCGAAATCGTGAAAAACGACATACTATAGTATGCCCTCCGACACCATGGACTATAGCCTTTCGCTTTTGCGTGATTTTCACCTTTTTTTCAAATCCTCCGAAATCGTGAAAAACGACATACTATAGTATGCCCTCCGACACCATGGACTATAGCCTTTCGCTTTTGCGTGATTTTCACCTTTTTTTCAAATCCTCCGAAATCGTGAAAAACGACATACTATAGTATGCCCTCCGACACCATGGACTATAGCCTTTCGCTTTTGCGTGATTTTCACCTTTTTTTTTAATCCTCCGAAATCGTGAAAAACGACATACTATAGTATGCCCTCCGACACCATGGACTATAGCCTTTTGCTTTTGCGTGATTTTCACCTTTTTTTTTTAAATCCTCCGAAATCGTGAAAAACGACATACTATAGTATGCTCTCCGACACCATGGACTATAGCCTTTCGCTTTTGCGTGATTTTCACCTTTTTTTTTCAAATCCTCCGAAATCGTGAAAAACAACATACTATAGTATGCCTTCCGACACCATGGACTATAGCCTTTCGCTTTTGCGTGATTTTCACCTTTTTTTTAATCCTCCGAAATCGTGAAAAACGACATACTATAGTATGCCCTCCGACACCATGGACTATAGCCTTTCGCTTTTGCGTGATTTTCACCTTTTTTTTAAAATCCTCCGAAATCGTGAAAAACGACATACTATAGTATGCCCTCCGACACCATGGACTATAGCCTTTCGCTTTTGCGTGATTTTCACCTTTTTTTCAAATCCTCCGAAATCGTGAAAAACGACATACTAGTATGCGGTCCGAGACCATGGACTATAGCCTTTCGCTTTTGCGTGATTTTCACCTTTTTTTTTAAATCCTCCGAAATCGTGAAAAACGACATACTATAGTATGCCCTCCGACACCATGGACTATAGCCTTTCGCTTTTGCGTGATTTTCACCTTTTTTTCAAATCCTCCGAAATCGTGAAAAACGACATACTATAGTATGCCCTCCGACACCATGGACTATAGCCTTTCGCATGGACTATAGCCTTTTCACCTTTTTTTTTTAAATCCTCCGAAATCGTGAAAAACGACATACTATAGTATGCCCTCCGACACCATGGACTATAGCCTTTCGCTTTTGCGTGATTTTCACCTTTTTTTCAAATCCTCCGAAATCGTGAAAAACGACATACTATAGTATGCCCTCCGACACCATGGACTATAGCCTTTCGCTTTTGCGTGATTTTCACCTTTTTTTTTAATCCTCCGAAATCGTGAAAAACGACATACTATTGTATGCCCTCCGACACCATGGACTATAGCCTTTTGCTTTTGCGTGATTTTCACCTTTTTTTTTAAATCCTCCGAAATCGTGAAAAACGACATACTATAGTATGCTCTCCGACACCATGGACTATAGCCTTTCGCTTTTGCGTGATTTTCACCTTTTTTTTTCAAATCCTCCGAAATCGTGAAAAACAACATACTATAGTATGCCTTCCGACACCATGGACTATAGCCTTTCGCTTTTGCGTGATTTTCACCTTTTTTTTAATCCTCCGAAATCGTGAAAAACGACATACTATAGTATGCCCTCCGACACCATGGACTATAGCCTTTCGCTTTTGCGTGATTTTCACCTTTTTTTTAAAATCCTCCGAAATCGTGAAAAACGACATACTATAGTATGCCCTCCGACACCATGGACTATAGCCTTTCGCTTTTGCGTGATTTTCACCTTTTTTTCAAATCCTCCGAAATCGTGAAAAACGACATACTATAGTATGCCCTCCGACACCATGGACTATAGCCTTTCGCTTTTGCGTGATTTTCACCTTTTTTTCAAATCCTCCGAAATCGTGAAAAACGACATACTATAGTATGCCCTCCGACACCATGGACTATAGCCTTTCGCTTTTGCGTGATTTTCACCTTTTTTTCAAATCCTCCGAAATCGTGAAAAACGACATACTATAGTATGCCCTCCGACACCATGGACTATAGCCTTTCGCTTTTGCGTGATTTTCACCTTTTTTTCAAATCCTCCAAAATCGTGAAAAACGACATACTATAGTATGCCCTCCGACACCATGGACTATAGCCTTTCGCTTTTGCGTGATTTTCACTTTTTTTTCAAATCCTCCGAAATCGTGAAAAACGACATACTATAGTATGCCCTCCGACACCATGGACTATAGCCTTTCGCTTTTGCGTGATTTTCACCTTTTTTTTTTAAATCCTCCGAAATCGTGAAAAACGACATACTAGTATGCGGTCCGAGACCATGGACTATAGCCTTTCGCTTTTGCGTGATTTTCACCTTTTTTTTTTAAATCCTCCGAAATCGTGAAAAACGACATACTATAGTATGCCCTCCGACACCATGGACTATAGCCTTTCGCTTTTGCGTGATTTTCACCTTTTTTTCAAATCCTCCGAAATCGTGAAAAACGACATACTATAGTATGCCCTCCGACACCATGGACTATAGCCTTTCGCTTTTGCGTGATTTTCACCTTTTTTTTTAAAATCCTCCGAAATCGTGAAAAACCACATACTATAGTATGCCCTCCGACACCATGGACTATAGCCTTTCGCTTTTGCGTGATTTTCACCTTTTTTTTAAAAATCCTCCGAAATCGTGAAAAACGACATACTATAGTATGCCCTCCGACACCATGGACTATAGCCTTTCGCTTTTGCGTGATTTTCACCTTTTTTTTAATCCTCCGAAATCGTGAAAAACGACATACTATAGTATGCCCTCCGACACCATGGACTATAGCCTTTCGCTTTTGCGTGATTTTCACCTTTTTTTTAAAAATCCTCCGAAATCGTGAAAAACGACATACTATAGTATGCCCTCCGACACCATGGACTATAGCCTTTCGCTTTTGCGTGATTTTCACCTTTTTTTCAAATCCTCCGAAATCGTGAAAAACGACATACTATAGTATGCCCTCCGACACCATGGACTATAGCCTTTCGCTTTTGCGTGATTTTCACCTTTTTTTCAAATCCTCCGAAATCGTGAAAAACGACATACTATAGTATGCCCTCCGACACCATGGACTATAGCCTTTCGCTTTTGCGTGATTTTCACCTTTTTTTTTTAAATCCTCCGAAATCGTGAAAAACGACATACTAGTATGCGGTCCGAGACCATGGACTATAGCCTTTCGCTTTTGCGTGATTTTCACCTTTTTTTTTAAATCCTCCGAAATCGTGAAAAACGACATACTATAGTATGCCCTCCGACACCATGGACTATAGCCTTTCGCTTTTGCGTGATTTTCACCTTTTTTTCAAATCCTCCGAAATCGTGAAAAACGACATACTATAGTATGCCCTCCGACACCATGGACTATAGCCTTTCGCTTTTGCGTGATTTTCACCTTTTTTTTTAATCCTCCGAAATCGTGAAAAACGACATACTATAGTATGCCCTCCGACACCATGGACTATAGCCTTTTGCTTTTGCGTGATTTTCACCTTTTTTTTTAAATCCTCCGAAATCGTTAAAAACGACATACTATAGTATGCTCTCCGACACCATGGACTATAGCCTTTCGCTTTTGCGTGATTTTCACCTTTTTTTTTCAAATCCTCCGAAATCGTGAAAAACAACATACTATAGTATGCCCTCCGACACCATGGACTATAGCCTTTCGCTTTTGCGTGATTTTCACCTTTTTTTCAAATCCTCCGAAATCGTGAAAAACGACATACTATAGTATGCCCTCCGACACCATGGACTATAGCCTTTCGCTTTTGCGTGATTTTCACCTTTTTTTTTAATCCTCCGAAATCGTGAAAAACGACATACTAGTATGCGGTCCGAGACCATGGACTATAGCCTTTCGCTTTTGCGTGATTTTCACCTTTTTTTTTAAATCCTCCGAAATCGTGAAAAACGACATACTATAGTATGCCCTCCGACACCATGGACTATAGCCTTTCGCTTTTGCGTGATTTTCACCTTTTTTTCAAATCCTCCGAAATCGTGAAAAACGACATACTATAGTATGCCCTCCGACACCATGGACTATAGCCTTTCGCATGGACTATAGCCTTTTCACCTTTTTTTTTTAAATCCTCCGAAATCGTGAAAAACGACATACTATAGTATGCCCTCCGACACCATGGACTATAGCCTTTCGCTTTTGCGTGATTTTCACCTTTTTTTCAAATCCTCCGAAATCGTGAAAAACGACATACTATAGTATGCCCTCCGACACCATGGACTATAGCCTTTCGCTTTTGCGTGATTTTCACCTTTTTTTTTAATCCTCCGAAATCGTGAAAAACGACATACTATAGTATGCCCTCCGACACCATGGACTATAGCCTTTTGCTTTTGCGTGATTTTCACCTTTTTTTTTAAATCCTCCGAAATCGTTAAAAACGACATACTATAGTATGCTCTCCGACACCATGGACTATAGCCTTTCGCTTTTGCGTGATTTTCACCTTTTTTTTTCAAATCCTCCGAAATCGTGAAAAACAACATACTATAGTATGCCTTCCGACACCATGGACTATAGCCTTTCGCTTTTGCGTGATTTTCACCTTTTTTTTAATCCTCCGAAATCGTGAAAAACGACATACTATAGTATGCCCTCCGACACCATGGACTATAGCCTTTCGCTTTTGCGTGATTTTCACCTTTTTTTTTAAAATCCTCCGAAATCGTGAAAAACGACATACTATAGTATGCCCTCCGACACCATGGACTATAGCCTTTCGCTTTTGCGTGATTTTCACCTTTTTTTCAAATCCTCCGAAATCGTGAAAAACGACATACTATAGTATGCCCTCCGACACCATGGACTATAGCCTTTCGCTTTTGCGTGATTTTCACCTTTTTTTCAAATCCTCCGAAATCGTGAAAAACGACATACTATAGTATGCCCTCCGACACCATGGACTATAGCCTTTCGCTTTTGCGTGATTTTCACCTTTTTTTAAAAATCCTCCGAAATCGTGAAAAACGACATACTATAGTATGCCCTCCGACATCATGGACTATAGCCTTTCGCTTTTGCGTGATTTTCACCTTTTTTTTTTAAATCCTCCGAAATCGTGAAAAACGACATACTAGTATGCGGTCCGAGACCATGGACTATAGCCTTTCGCTTTTGCGTGATTTTCACCTTTTTTTTTAAATCCTCCGAAATCGTGAAAAACGACATACTATAGTATGCCCTCCGACACCATGGACTATAGCCTTTCGCATGGACTATAGCCTTTTCACCTTTTTTTTTTAAATCCTCCGAAATCGTGAAAAACGACATACTATAGTATGCCCTCCGACACCATGGACTATAGCCTTTCGCTTTTGCGTGATTTTCACCTTTTTTTCAAATCCTCCGAAATCGTGAAAAACGACATACTATAGTATGCCCTCCGACACCATGGACTATAGCCTTTCGCTTTTGCGTGATTTTCACCTTTTTTTTTAATCCTCCGAAATCGTGAAAAACGACATACTATAGTATGCCCTCCGACACCATGGACAATAGCCTTTTGCTTTTGCGTGATTTTCACCTTTTTTTTTTAAATCCTCCGAAATCGTTAAAAACGACATACTATAGTATGCTCTCCGACACCATGGACTATAGCCTTTCGCTTTTGCGTGATTTTCACCTTTTTTTTTCAAATCCTCCGAAATCGTGAAAAACAACATACTATAGTATGCCTTCCGACACCATGGACTATAGCCTTTCGCTTTTGCGTGATTTTCACCTTTTTTTTAATCCTCCGAAATCGTGAAAAACGACATACTATAGTATGCCCTCCGACACCATGGACTATAGCCTTTCGCTTTTGCGTGATTTTCACCTTTTTTTTAAAATCCTCCGAAATCGTGAAAAACGACATACTATAGTATGCCCTCCGACACCATGGACTATAGCCTTTCGCTTTTGCGTGATTTTCACCTTTTTTTCAAATCCTCCGAAATCGTGAAAAACGACATACTATAGTATGCCCTCCGACACCATGGACTATAGCCTTTCGCTTTTGCGTGATTTTCACCTTTTTTTCAAATCCTCCGAAATCGTGAAAAACGACATACTATAGTATGCCCTCCGACACCATGGACTATAGCCTTTCGCTTTTGCGTGATTTTCACCTTTTTTTCAAATCCTCCGAAATCGTGAAAAACGACATACTATAGTATGCCCTCCGACACCATGGACTATAGCCTTTCGCTTTTGCGTGATTTTCACCTTTTTTTCAAATCCTCCAAAATCGTGAAAAACGACATACTATAGTATGCCCTCCGACACCATGGACTATAGCCTTTCGCTTTTGCGTGATTTTCACTTTTTTTTCAAATCCTCCGAAATCGTGAAAAACGACATACTATAGTATGCCCTCCGACACCATGGACTATAGCCTTTCGCTTTTGCGTGATTTTCACCTTTTTTTTAAATCCTCCGAAATCGTGAAAAACGACATACTAGTATGCGGTCCGAGACCATGGACTATAGCCTTTCGCTTTTGCGTGATTTTCACCTTTTTTTTTTAAATCCTCCGAAATCGTGAAAAACGACATACTATAGTATGCCCTCCGACACCATGGACTATAGCCTTTCGCTTTTGCGTGATTTTCACCTTTTTTTCAAATCCTCCGAAATCGTGAAAAACGACATACTATAGTATGCCCTCCGACACCATGGACTATAGCCTTTCGCTTTTGCGTGATTTTCACCTTTTTTTTTTAAATCCTCCGAAATCGTGAAAAACCACATACTATAGTATGCCCTCCGACACCATGGACTATAGCCTTTCGCTTTTGCGTGATTTTCACCTTTTTTTTAAAAATCCTCCGAAATCGTGAAAAACGACATACTATAGTATGCCCTCCGACACCATGGACTATAGCCTTTCGCTTTTGCGTGATTTTCACCTTTTTTTCAAATCCTCCAAAATCGTGAAAAACGACATACTATAGTATGCCCTCCGACACCATGGACTATAGCCTTTCGCTTTTGCGTGATTTTCACCTTTTTTTCAAATCCTACGAAATCGTGAAAAACGACATACTATAGTATGCCCTCCGACACCATGGACTATAGCCTTTCGCTTTTGCGTGATTTTCACCTTTTTTTCAAATCCTCTGAAATCGTGAAAAACGACATACTATAGTATGCCCTCCGACACCATGGACTATAGCCTTTCGCTTTTGCGTGATTTTCACCTTTTTTTCAAATCCTCCAAAATCGTGAAAAACGACATACTATAGTATGCCCTCCGACACCATGGACTATAGCCTTTCGCTTTTGCGTGATTTTCACCTCTTTTTCAAATCCTCCGAAATCGTGAAAAACGACATACTAGTATGCGGTCCGAGACCATGGACTATAGCCTTTCGCTTTTGCGTGATTCTCACCTTTTTTTTTAAATCCTCCGAAATCGTGAAAAACGACATACTATAGTATCCCCTCCGACACCATGGACTATAGCCTTTCGCTTTTGCGTGATTTTCACCTTTTTTTTTTAAATCCTCCGAAATCGTGAAAAACGACATACTATAGTATCTCCTCCGACACGCCTTTCGCTTTTGCGTGATTTTCACCTTTTTTTTTTAAATCCTCCGAAATCGTGAAAAACGACATACTAGTATGCGGTCCGAGACCATGGACTATAGCCTTTCGCTTTTGCGTGATTTTCACCTTTTTTTTTAAAATCCTCCGAAATCGTGAAAAACGACATACTATAGTATGCCCTCCGACACCATGGACTATAGCCTTTCGCTTTTGCGTGATTTTCACCTTTTTTTCAAATCCTCCGAAATCGTGAAAAACGACATACTATAGTATGCCCTCCGACACCATGGACTATAGCCTTTCGCTTTTGCGTGATTTTCACCTTTTTTTTTAAATCCTCCGAAATCGTGAAAAACGACATACTATAGTATGCCCTCCGACACCATGGACTATAGCCTTTTGCTTTTGCGTGATTTTCACCTTTTTTTTTAAATCCTCCGAAATCGTTAAAAACGACATACTATAGTATGCCCTCCGACACCATGGACTATAGCCTTTCGCTTTTGCGTGATTTTCACCTCTTTTTCAAATCCTCCGAAATCGTGAAAAACGACATACTAGTATGCGGTCCGAGACCATGGACTATAGCCTTTCGCTTTTGCGTGATTTTCACCTTTTTTTTTAAATCCTCCGAAATCGTTAAAAACGACATACTATAGTATGCTCTCCGACACCATGGACTATAGCCTTTCGCTTTTGCGTGATTTTCACCTTTTTTTTTCAAATCCTCCGAAATCGTGAAAAACAACATACTATAGTATGCCCTCCGACACCATGGACTATAGCCTTTCGCTTTTGCGTGATTTTCACCTTTTTTTCAAATCCTCCGAAATCGTGAAAAACGACATACTATAGTATGCCCTCCGACACCATGGACTATAGCCTTTCGCTTTTGCGTGATTTTCACCTTTTTTTTTAATCCTCCGAAATCGTGAAAAACGACATACTATAGTATGCCCTCCGACACCATGGACTATAGCCTTTCGCTTTTGCGTGATTTTCACCTCTTTTTCAAATCCTCCGAAATCGTGAAAAACGACATACTAGTATGCGGTCCGAGACCATGGACTATAGCCTTTCGCTTTTGCGTGATTCTCACCTTTTTTTTTAAATCCTCCGAAATCGTGAAAAACGACATACTATAGTATCCCCTCCGACACCATGGACTATAGCCTTTCGCTTTTGCGTGATTTTCACCTTTTTTTTTTAAATCCTCCGAAATCGTGAAAAACGACATACTATAGTATCTCCTCCGACACGCCTTTCGCTTTTGCGTGATTTTCACCTTTTTTTTTTAAATCCTCCGAAATCGTGAAAAACGACATACTAGTATGCGGTCCGAGACCATGGACTATAGCCTTTCGCTTTTGCGTGATTTTCACCTTTTTTTTTAAAATCCTCCGAAATCGTGAAAAACGACATACTATAGTATGCCCTCCGACACCATGGACTATAGCCTTTCGCTTTTGCGTGATTTTCACCTTTTTTTCAAATCCTCCGAAATCGTGAAAAACGACATACTATAGTATGCCCTCCGACACCATGGACTATAGCCTTTCGCTTTTGCGTGATTTTCACCTTTTTTTTTAAATCCTCCGAAATCGTGAAAAACGACATACTATAGTATGCCCTCCGACACCATGGACTATAGCCTTTTGCTTTTGCGTGATTTTCACCTTTTTTTTTAAATCCTCCGAAATCGTTAAAAACGACATACTATAGTATGCCCTCCGACACCATGGACTATAGCCTTTCGCTTTTGCGTGATTTTCACCTCTTTTTCAAATCCTCCGAAATCGTGAAAAACGACATACTAGTATGCGGTCCGAGACCATGGACTATAGCCTTTCGCTTTTGCGTGATTTTCACCTTTTTTTTTAAATCCTCCGAAATCGTTAAAAACGACATACTATAGTATGCTCTCCGACACCATGGACTATAGCCTTTCGCTTTTGCGTGATTTTCACCTTTTTTTTTCAAATCCTCCGAAATCGTGAAAAACAACATACTATAGTATGCCCTCCGACACCATGGACTATAGCCTTTCGCTTTTGCGTGATTTTCACCTTTTTTTCAAATCCTCCGAAATCGTGAAAAACGACATACTATAGTATGCCCTCCGACACCATGGACTATAGCCTTTCGCTTTTGCGTGATTTTCACCTTTTTTTTTAATCCTCCGAAATCGTGAAAAACGACATACTATAGTATGCCCTCCGACACCATGGACTATAGCCTTTCGCTTTTGCGTGATTTTCACCTTTTTTTAAAAATCCTCCGAAATCGTGAAAAACGACATACTATAGTATGCCCTCCGACACCATGGACTATAGCCTTTCGCTTTTGCGTGATTTTCACCTTTTTTTTTAAAATCCTCCGAAATCGTGAAAAACGACATACTAGTATGCGGTCCGAGACCATGGACTATAGCCTTTCGCTTTTGCGTGATTTTCACCTTTTTTTTTAAATCCTCCGAAATCGTGAAAAACGACATACTATAGTATGCCCTCCGACACCATGGACTATAGCCTTTCGCTTTTGCGTGATTTTCACCTTTTTTTCAAATCCTCCGAAATCGTGAAAAACGACATACTATAGTATGCCCTCCGACACCATGGACTATAGCCTTTCGCATGGACTATAGCCTTTTCACCTTTTTTTTTTAAATCCTCCGAAATCGTGAAAAACGACATACTATAGTATGCCCTCCGACACCATGGACTATAGCCTTTCGCTTTTGCGTGATTTTCACCTTTTTTTCAAATCCTCCGAAATCGTGAAAAACGACATACTATAGTATGCCCTCCGACACCATGGACTATAGCCTTTCGCTTTTGCGTGATTTTCACCTTTTTTTTTAATCCTCCGAAATCGTGAAAAACGACATACTATAGTATGCCCTCCGACACCATGGACTATAGCCTTTTGCTTTTGCGTGATTTTCACCTTTTTTTTTAAATCCTCCGAAATCGTTAAAAACGACATACTATAGTATGCTCTCCGACACCATGGACTATAGCCTTTCGCTTTTGCGTGATTTTCACCTTTTTTTTTCAAATCCTCCGAAATCGTGAAAAACAACATACTATAGTATGCCTTCCGACACCATGGACTATAGCCTTTCGCTTTTGCGTGATTTTCACCTTTTTTTTAATCCTCCGAAATCGTGAAAAACGACATACTATAGTATGCCCTCCGACACCATGGACTATAGCCTTTCGCTTTTGCGTGATTTTCACCTTTTTTTTAAAATCCTCCGAAATCGTGAAAAACGACATACTATAGTATGCCCTCCGACACCATGGACTATAGCCTTTCGCTTTTGCGTTATTTTCACCTTTTTTTCAAATCCTCCGAAATCGTGAAAAACGACATACTATAGTATGCCCTCCGACACCATGGACTATAGCCTTTCGCTTTTGCGTGATTTTCACCTTTTTTTCAAATCCTCCGAAATCGTGAAAAACGACATACTATAGTATGCCCTCCGACACCATGGACTATAGCCTTTCGCTTTTGCGTGATTTTCACCTTTTTTTAAAAATCCTCCGAAATCGTGAAAAACGACATACTATAGTATGCCCTCCGACATCATGGACTATAGCCTTTCGCTTTTGCGTGATTTCCACCTTTTTTTTTTTAATCCTCCGAAATCGTGAAAAACGACATACTAGTATGCGGTCCGAGACCATGGACTATAGCCTTTCGCTTTTGCGTGATTTTCACCTTTTTTTTTAAATCCTCCGAAATCGTGAAAAACGACATACTATAGTATGCCCTCCGACACCATGGACTATAGCCTTTCGCTTTTGCGTGATTTTCACCTTTTTTTCAAATCCTCCGAAATCGTGAAAAACGACATACTATAGTATGCCCTCCGACACCATGGACTATAGCCTTTCGCATGGACTATAGCCTTTTCACCTTTTTTTTTTAAATCCTCCGAAATCGTGAAAAACGACATACTATAGTATGCCCTCCGACACCATGGACTATAGCCTTTCGCTTTTGCGTGATTTTCACCTTTTTTTCAAATCCTCCGAAATCGTGAAAAACGACATACTATAGTATGCCCTCCGACACCATGGACTATAGCCTTTCGCTTTTGCGTGATTTTCACCTTTTTTTTTAATCCTCCGAAATCGTGAAAAACGACATACTATAGTATGCCCTCCGACACCATGGACTATAGCCTTTTGCTTTTGCGTGATTTTCACCTTTTTTTTTAAAATCCTCCGAAATCGTTAAAAACGACATACTATAGTATGCTCTCCGACACCATGGACTATAGCCTTTCGCTTTTGCGTGATTTTCACCTTTTTTTTTCAAATCCTCCGAAATCGTGAAAAACAACATACTATAGTATGCCTTCCGACACCATGGACTATAGCCTTTCGCTTTTGCGTGATTTTCACCTTTTTTTTAATCCTCCGAAATCGTGAAAAACGACATACTATAGTATGCCCTCCGACACCATGGACTATAGCCTTTCGCTTTTGCGTGATTTTCACCTTTTTTTTAAAATCCTCCGAAATCGTGAAAAACGACATACTATAGTATGCCCTCCGACACCATGGACTATAGCCTTTCGCTTTTGCGTGATTTTCACCTTTTTTTCAAATCCTCCGAAATCGTGAAAAACGACATACTATAGTATGCCCTCCGACACCATGGACTATAGCCTTTCGCTTTTGCGTGATTTTCACCTTTTTTTCAAATCCTCCGAAATCGTGAAAAACGACATACTATAGTATGCCCTCCGACACCATGGACTATAGCCTTTCGCTTTTGCGTGATTTTCACCTTTTTTTCAAATCCTCCGAAATCGTGAAAAACGACATACTATAGTATGCCCTCCGACACCATGGACTATAGCCTTTCGCTTTTGCGTGATTTTCACCTTTTTTTCAAATCCTCCAAAATCGTGAAAAACGACATACTATAGTATGCCCTCCGACACCATGGACTATAGCCTTTCGCTTTTGCGTGATTTTCACTTTTTTTTCAAATCCTCCGAAATCGTGAAAAACGACATACTATAGTATGCCCTCCGACACCATGGACTATAGCCTTTCGCTTTTGCGTGATTTTCACCTTTTTTTTTTAAATCCTCCGAAATCGTGAAAAACCACATACTATAGTATGCCCTCCGACACCATGGACTATAGCCTTTCGCTTTTGCGTGATTTTCACCTTTTTTTCAAATCCTCCAAAATCGTGAAAAACGACATACTATAGTATGCCCTCCGACACCATGGACTATAGCCTTTCGCTTTTGCGTGATTTTCACCTTTTTTTCAAATCCTACGAAATCGTGAAAAACGACATACTATAGTATGCCCTCCGACACCATGGACTATAGCCTTTCGCTTTTGCGTGATTTTCACCTTTTTTTCAAATCCTCTGAAATCGTGAAAAACGACATACTATAGTATGCCCTCCGACACCATGGACTATAGCCTTTCGCTTTTGCGTGATTTTCACCTTTTTTTTAAATCCTCCGAAATCGTGAAAAACGACATACTAGTATGCGGTCCGAGACCATGGACTATAGCCTTTCGCTTTTGCGTGATTTTCACCTTTTTTTTTTAAATCCTCCGAAATCGTGAAAAACGACATACTATAGTATGCCCTCCGACACCATGGACTATAGCCTTTCGCTTTTGCGTGATTTTCACCTTTTTTTCAAATCCTCCGAAATCGTGAAAAACGACATACTATAGTATGCCCTCCGACACCATGGACTATAGCCTTTCGCTTTTGCGTGATTTTCACCTTTTTTTTTTAAATCCTCCGAAATCGTGAAAAACCACATACTATAGTATGCCCTCCGACACCATGGACTATAGCCTTTCGCTTTTGCGTGATTTTCACCTTTTTTTTAAAAATCCTCCGAAATCGTGAAAAACGACATACTATAGTATGCCCTCCGACACCATGGACTATAGCCTTTCGCTTTTGCGTGATTTTCACCTTTTTTTCAAATCCTCCAAAATCGTGAAAAACGACATACTATAGTATGCCCTCCGACACCATGGACTATAGCCTTTCGCTTTTGCGTGATTTTCACCTTTTTTTCAAATCCTACGAAATCGTGAAAAACGACATACTATAGTATGCCCTCCGACACCATGGACTATAGCCTTTCGCTTTTGCGTGATTTTCACCTTTTTTTCAAATCCTCTGAAATCGTGAAAAACGACATACTATAGTATGCCCTCCGACACCATGGACTATAGCCTTTCGCTTTTGCGTGATTTTCACCTTTTTTTCAAATCCTCCAAAATCGTGAAAAACGACATACTATAGTATGCCCTCCGACACCATGGACTATAGCCTTTCGCTTTTGCGTGATTTTCACCTCTTTTTCAAATCCTCCGAAATCGTGAAAAACGACATACTAGTATGCGGTCCGAGACCATGGACTATAGCCTTTCGCTTTTGCGTGATTTTCACCTTTTTTTTTAAATCCTCCGAAATCGTGAAAAACGACATACTATAGTATCCCCTCCGACACCATGGACTATAGCCTTTCGCTTTTGCGTGATTTTCACCTTTTTTTTTTAAATCCTCCGAAATCGTGAAAAACGACATACTATAGTATCTCCTCCGACACGCCTTTCGCTTTTGCGTGATTTTCACCTTTTTTTTTTAAATCCTCCGAAATCGTGAAAAACGACATACTAGTATGCGGTCCGAGACCATGGACTATAGCCTTTCGCTTTTGCGTGATTTTCACCTTTTTTTTTTAAATCCTCCGAAATCGTGAAAAACGACATACTATAGTATGCCCTCCGACACCATGGACTATAGCCTTTCGCTTTTGCGTGATTTTCACCTTTTTTTCAAATCCTCCGAAATCGTGAAAAACGACATACTATAGTATGCCCTCCGACACCATGGACTATAGCCTTTCGCTTTTGCGTGATTTTCACCTTTTTTTTTTAATCCTCCGAAATCGTGAAAAACGACATACTATAGTATGCCCTCCGACACCATGGACTATAGCCTTTTGCTTTTGCGTGATTTTCACCTTTTTTTTAAATCCTCCGAAATCGTTAAAAACTACATACTATAGTATGCTCTCCGACACCATGGACTATAGCCTTTCGCTTTTGCGTGATTTTCACCTTTTTTTCAAATCCTCCGAAATCGTGAAAAACGACATACTATAGTATGCCCTCCGACACCATGGACTATAGCCTTTCGCTTTTGCATGATTTTCACCTTTTTTTTTAAATCCTCCGAAATCGTGAAAAACCACATACTATAGTATGCCCTCCGACACCATGGACTATAGCCTTTCGCTTTTGCGTGATTTTCACCTTTTTTTTTTAAATCCTCCGAAATCGTGAAAAACGACATACTATAGTATGCCCTCCGACACCATGGACTATAACCTTTCACTTTTGCGTGATTTTCACCTTTTTTTTTTAAATCCTCCGAAATCGTGAAAAACGACATACTAGTATGCGGTCCGAGACCATGGACTATAGCCTTTCACTTTTGCGTGATTTTCACCTTTTTTTTTTAAATCCTCCGAAATCGTGAAAAACGACATACTAGTATGCGGTCCGAGACCATGGACTATAGCCTTTCGCTTTTGCGTGATTTTCACCTTTTTTTTTTAATCCTCCGAAATCGTGAAAAACCACATACTATAGTATGCCCTCCGACACCATGGACTATAGCCTTTCGCTTTTGCGTGATTTTCACCTTTTTTTTTTAAATCCTCCGAAATCGTGAAAAACGACATACTATAGTATGCCCTCCGACACCATGGACTATAGCCTTTCGCTTTTGCGTGATTTTCACCTTTTTTTAAAATCCTCCGAAATCGTGAAAAACGACATACTAGTATGCGGTCCGAGACCATGGACCATAGCCTTTCGCTTTTGCGTGATTTTCACCTTTTTTTTTAAATCCTCCGAAATCGTGAAAAACGACATACTATAGTATGCCCTCCGACACCATGGACTATAGCCTTTCGCTTTTGCGTGATTTTCACCTTTTTTTCAAATCCTCCGAAATCGTGAAAAACGACATACTATAGTATGCCCTCCGACACCATGGACTATAGCCTTTCGCTTTTGCGTGATTTTCACCTTTTTTTTAAATCCTCCGAAATCGTTTAAAACGACATACTATAGTATGCTCTCCGACACCATGGACTATAGCCTTTCGCTTTTGCGTGATTTTCACCTTTTTTTCAAATCCTCCGAAATCGTGAAAAACGACATACTATAGTATGCCCTCCGACACCATGGACTATAGCCTTTCGCTTTTGCGTGATTTTCACCTTTTTTTTTTTATCCTCCGAAATCGTGAAAAACCACATACTATAGTATGCCCTCCGACACCATGGACTATAGCCTTTCGCTTTTGCGTGATTTTCACCTTTTTTTTTAAATCCTCCGAAATCGTGAAAAACGACATACTATAGTATGCCCTCCGACACCATGGGACTATAGCCTTTCGCTTTTGCGTGATTTTCACCTTTTTTTTTTTATCCTCCGAAATCGTGAAAAACCACATACTATAGTATGCCCTCCGACACCATGGACTATAGCCTTTCGCTTTTGCGTGATTTTCACCTTTTTTTTTAAATCCTCCGAAATCGTGAAAAACCACATACTATAGTATGCCTTCCGACACCATGGACTATAGCCTTTCGCTTTTGCGTGATTTTCACCTTTTTTTTCAAATCCTCCGAAATCGTGAAAAACGACATACTATAGTATGCCCTCCGACACCATGGACTATAGCCTTTCGCTTTTGCGTGATTTTCACCTTTTTTTTAAATCCTCCGAAATCGTTTAAAACGACATACTATAGTATGCTCTCCGACACCATGGACTATAGCCTTTCGCTTTTGCGTGATTTTCACCTTTTTTTCAAATCCTCCGAAATCGTGAAAAACGACATACTATAGTATGCCCTCCGACACCATGGACTATAGCCTTTCGCTTTTGCGTGATTTTCACCTTTTTTTTTTTATCCTCCGAAATCGTGAAAAACCACATACTATAGTATGCCCTCCGACACCATGGACTATAGCCTTTCGCTTTTGCGTGATTTTCACCTTTTTTTTTAAATCCTCCGAAATCGTGAAAAACGACATACTATAGTATGCCCTCCGACACCATGGACTATAGCCTTTCGCTTTTGCGTGATTTTCACCTTTTTTTTTTTATCCTCCGAAATCGTGAAAAACCACATACTATAGTATGCCCTCCGACACCATGGACTATAGCCTTTCGCTTTTGCGTGATTTTCACCTTTTTTTTTAAATCCTCCGAAATCGTGAAAAACGACATACTATAGTATGCCCTCCGACACCATGGACTATAGCCTTTCGCTTTTGCGTGATTTTCACCTTTTTTTCAAATCCTCCGAAATCGTGAAAAACGACATACTATAGTATGCCCTCCGACACCATGGACTATAGCCTTTCGCTTTTGCGTGATTTTCACCTTTTTTTTAAATCCTCCGAAATCGTTAAAAACGACATACTATAGTATGCTCTCCGACACCATGGACTATAGCCTTTCGCTTTTGCGTGATTTTCACCTTTTTTTCAAATCCTCCGAAATCGTGAAAAACGACATACTATAGTATGCCCTCCGACACCATGGACTATAGCCTTTCGCTTTTGCGTGATTTTCACCTTTTTTTTTTTATCCTCCGAAATCGTGAAAAACCACATACTATAGTATGCCCTCCGACACCATGGACTATAGCCTTTCGCCTTTGCGTGATTTTCACCTTTTTTTTTAAATCCTCCGAAATCGTGAAAAACGACATACTAGTATGCGGTCCGAGACCATGGACTATAGCCTTTCGCTTTTGCGTGATTTTCACCTTTTTTTTTTAAATCCTCCGAAATCGTGAAAAACGACATACTATAGTATGCCCTCCGACACCATGGACTATAGCCTTTTGCTTTTGCGTGATTTTCACCTTTTTTTTTAAATCCTCCGAAATCGTTAAAAACGACATACTATAGTATGCTCTCCGACACCATGGACTATAGCCTTTCGCTTTTGCGTGATTTTCACCTTTTTTTCAAATCCTCCGAAATCGTGAAAAACGACATACTATAGTATGCCCTCCGACACCATGGACTATAGCCTTTCGCTTTTGCGTGATTTTCACCTTTTTTTTTAAATCCTCCGAAATCGTGAAAAACCACATACTATAGTATGGTCTCCGACACCATGGACTATAGCCTTTCGCTTTTGCGTGATTTTCACCTTTTTTTCAAATCCTCCGAAATCGTGAAAAACGACATACTATAGTATGCCCTCCGACACCATGGACTATAGCCTTTCGCTTTTGCGTGATTTTCACCTTTTTTTTTAAATCCTCCGAAATCGTGAAAAACCACATACTATAGTATGCCCTCCGACACCATGGACTATAGCCTTTCGCTTTTGCGTGATTTTCACCTTTTTTTTTTAAATCCTCCGAAATCGTGAAAAACGACATACTATAGTATGCCCTCCGACACCATGGACTATAACCTTTCGCTTTTGCGTGATTTTCACCTTTTTTTTTTAAATCCTCCGAAATCGTGAAAAACGACATACTAGTATGCGGTCCGAGACCATGGACTATAGCCTTTCGCTTTTGCGTGATTTTCACCTTTTTTTTTTAAATCCTCCGAAATCGTGAAAAACGACATACTATAGTATGCCCTCCGACACCATGGACTATAGCCTTTCGCTTTTGCGTGATTTTCACCTTTTTTTTTTAATCCTCCGAAATCGTGAAAAACCACATACTATAGTATGCCCTCCGACACCATGGACTATAGCCTTTCGCTTTTGCGTGATTTTCACCTTTTTTTCAAATCCTCCGAAATCGTGAAAAACGACATACTATAGTATGCCCTCCGACACCATGGACTATAGCCTTTCGCTTTTGCGTGATTTTCACCTTTTTTTTTTAAATCCTCCGAAATCGTGAAAAACCACATACTATAGTATGCCCTCCGACACCATGGACTATAGCCTTTCGCTTTTGCGTGATTTTCACCTTTTTTTCAAATCCTCCGAAATCGTGAAAAACGACATACTATAGTATGCCCTCCGACACCATGGACTATAGCCTTTCGCTTTTGCGTGATTTTCACCTTTTTTTTTAAATCCTCCGAAATCGTGAAAAACCACATACTATAGTATGCCCTCCGACACCATGGACTATAGCCTTTCGCTTTTGCGTGATTTTCACCTTTTTTTTTTAAATCCTCCGAAATCGTGAAAAACGACATACTATAGTATGCCCTCCGACACCATGGACTATAACCTTTCGCTTTTGCGTGATTTTCACCTTTTTTTTTTAAATCCTCCGAAATCGTGAAAAACGACATACTAGTATGCGGTCCGAGACCATGGACTATAGCCTTTCGCTTTTGCGTGATATTCACCTTTTTTTTTAAATCCTCCGAAATCGTGAAAAACGACATACTATAGTATGCCCTCCGACACCATGGACTATAGCCTTTCGCTTTTGCGTGATTTTCACCTTTTTTTCAAATCCTCCGAAATCGTGAAAAACGACATACTATAGTATGCCCTCCGACACCATGGACTATAGCCTTTCGCTTTTGCGTGATTTTCACCTTTTTTTTAAATCCTCCGAAATCGTTAAAAACGACATACTATAGTATGCTCTCCGACACCATGGACTATAGCCTTTCGCTTTTGCGTGATTTTCACCTTTTTTTCAAATCCTCCGAAATCGTGAAAAACGACATACTATAGTATGCCCTCCGACACCATGGACTATAGCCTTTCGCTTTTGCGTGATTTTCACCTTTTTTTTTTTATCCTCCGAAATCGTGAAAAACCACATACTATAGTATGCCCTCCGACACCATGGACTATAGCCTTTCGCCTTTGCGTGATTTTCACCTTTTTTTTTAAATCCTCCGAAATCGTGAAAAACGACATACTAGTATGCGGTCCGAGACCATGGACTATAGCCTTTCGCTTTTGCGTGATTTTCACCTTTTTTTTTTAAATCCTCCGAAATCGTGAAAAACGACATACTATAGTATGCCCTCCGACACCATGGACTATAGCCTTTTGCTTTTGCGTGATTTTCACCTTTTTTTTTAAATCCTCCGAAATCGTTAAAAACGACATACTATAGTATGCTCTCCGACACCATGGACTATAGCCTTTCGCTTTTGCGTGATTTTCACCTTTTTTTCAAATCCTCCGAAATCGTGAAAAACGACATACTATAGTATGCCCTCCGACACCATGGACTATACCCTTTCGCTTTTGCGTGATTTTCACCTTTTTTTTTAAATCCTCCGAAATCGTGAAAAACCACATACTATAGTATGGTCTCCGACACCATGGACTATAGCCTTTCGCTTTTGCGTGATTTTCACCTTTTTTTCAAATCCTCCGAAATCGTGAAAAACGACATACTATAGTATGCCCTCCGACACCATGGACTATAGCCTTTCGCTTTTGCGTGATTTTCACCTTTTTTTTTAAATCCTCCGAAATCGTGAAAAACCACATACTATAGTATGCCCTCCGACACCATGGACTATAGCCTTTCGCTTTTGCGTGATTTTCACCTTTTTTTTTAAAATCCTCCGAAATCGTGAAAAACGACATACTATAGTATGCCCTCCGACACCATGGACTATAACCTTTCGCTTTTGCGTGATTTTCACCTTTTTTTTTTAAATCCTCCGAAATCGTGAAAAACGACATACTAGTATGCGGTCCGAGACCATGGACTATAGCCTTTCGCTTTTGCGTGATTTTCACCTTTTTTTTTAAATCCTCCGAAATCGTGAAAAACGACATACTATAGTATGCCCTCCGACACCATGGACTATAGCCTTTCGCTTTTGCGTGATTTTCACCTTTTTTTTTTAATCCTCCGAAATCGTGAAAAACCACATACTATAGTATGCCCTCCGACACCATGGACTATAGCCTTTCGCTTTTGCGTGATTTTCACCTTTTTTTCAAATCCTCCGAAATCGTGAAAAACGACATACTATAGTATGCCCTCCGACACCATGGACTATAGCCTTTCGCTTTTGCGTGATTTTCACCTTTTTTTTTTAAATCCTCCGAAATCGTGAAAAACCACATACTATAGTATGCCCTCCGACACCATGGACTATAGCCTTTCGCTTTTGCGTGATTTTCACCTTTTTTTCAAATCCTCCGAAATCGTGAAAAACGACATACTATAGTATGCCCTCCGACACCATGGACTATAGCCTTTCGCTTTTGCGTGATTTTCACCTTTTTTTTTTAAATCCTCCGAAATCGTGAAAAACCACATACTATAGTATGCCCTCCGACACCATGGACTATAGCCTTTCGCTTTTGCGTGATTTTCACCTTTTTTTTTTAAATCCTCCGAAATCGTGAAAAACGACATACTATAGTATGCCCTCCGACACCATGGACTATAACCTTTCGCTTTTGCGTGATTTTCACCTTTTTTTTTAAATCCTCCGAAATCGTGAAAAACGACATACTAGTATGCGGTCCGAGACCATGGACTATAGCCTTTCGCTTTTGCGTGATTTTCACCTTTTTTTTTAAATCCTCCGAAATCGTGAAAAACGACATACTATAGTATGCCCTCCGACACCATGGACTATAGCCTTTCGCTTTTGCGTGATTTTCACCTTTTTTTTTTAATCCTCCGAAATCGTGAAAAACCACATACTATAGTATGCCCTCCGACACCATGGACTATAGCCTTTCGCTTTTGCGTGATTTTCACCTTTTTTTCAAATCCTCCGAAATCGTGAAAAACGACATACTATAGTATGCCCTCCGACACCATGGACTATAGCCTTTCGCTTTTGCGTGATTTTCACCTTTTTTTTTAAATCCTCCGAAATCGTGAAAAACCACATACTATAGTATGCCCTCCGACACCATGGACTATAGCCTTTCGCTTTTGCGTGATTTTCACCTTTTTTTTTTAAATCCTCCGAAATCGTGAAAAACGACATACTATAGTATGCCCTCCGACACCATGGACTATAACCTTTCGCTTTTGCGTGATTTTCACCTTTTTTTTTTAAATCCTCCGAAATCGTGAAAAACGACATACTAGTATGCGGTCCGAGACCATGGACTATAGCCTTTCGCTTTTGCGTGATATTCACCTTTTTTTTTAAATCCTCCGAAATCGTGAAAAACGACATACTATAGTATGCCCTCCGACACCATGGACTATAGCCTTTCGCTTTTGCGTGATTTTCACCTTTTTTTTTTAATCCTCCGAAATCGTGAAAAACCACATACTATAGTATGCCCTCCGACACCATGGACTATAGCCTTTCGCTTTTGCGTGATTTTCACCTTTTTTTTTTAAATCCTCCGAAATCGTGAAAAACGACATACTATAGTATGCCCTCCGACACCATGGACTATAGCCTTTCGCTTTTGCGTGATTTTCACTTTTTTTTAAAAAATCCTCCGAAATCGTGAAAAACGACATACTAGTATGCGGTCCGAGACCATCGACTATAGCCTTTCGCTTTTGCGTGATTTTCACCTTTTTTTCAAATCCTCCGAAATCGTGAAAAACGACATACTATAGTATGCCCTCCGACACCATGGACTATAGCCTTTCGCTTTTGCGTGATTTTCACCTTTTTTTTTAATCCTCCGAAATCGTGAAAAACGACATCCTATAGTATGCTCTCCGACACCATGGACTATAGCCTTTCGCTTTTGCGTGATTTTCACCTTTTTTTCAAATCCTCCGAAATCGTGAAAAACGACATACTATAGTATGCCCTCCGACACCATGGACTATAGCCTTTCGCTTTTGCGTGATTTTCACCTTTTTTTTTAAATCCTCCGAAATCGTGAAAAACCACATACTATAGTATGCCCTCCGACACCATGGACTATAGCCTTTCGCTTTTGCGTGATTTTCACCTTTTTTTTTTAAATCCTCCGAAATCGTGAAAAACGACATACTATAGTATGCCCTCCGACACCATGGACTATAACCTTTCGCTTTTGCGTGATTTTCACCTTTTTTTTTTAAATCCTCCGAAATCGTGAAAAACGACATACTAGTATGCGGTCCGAGACCATGGACTATAGCCTTTCGCTTTTGCGTGATTTTCACCTTTTTTTTTAAATCCTCCGAAATCGTGAAAAACGACATACTATAGTATGCCCTCCGACACCATGGACTATAGCCTTTCGCTTTTGCGTGATTTTCACCTTTTTTTTTTAATCCTCCGAAATCGTGAAAAACCACATACTATAGTATGCCCTCCGACACCATGGACTATAGCCTTTCGCTTTTGCGTGATTTTCACCTTTTTTTCAAATCCTCCGAAATCGTGAAAAACGACATACTATAGTATGCCCTCCGACACCATGGACTATAGCCTTTCGCTTTTGCGTGATTTTCACCTTTTTTTTTTAAATCCTCCGAAATCGTGAAAAACCACATACTATAGTATGCCCTCCGACACCATGGACTATAGCCTTTCGCTTTTGCGTGATTTTCACCTTTTTTTCAAATCCTCCGAAATCGTGAAAAACGACATACTATAGTATGCCCTCCGACACCATGGACTATAGCCTTTCGCTTTTGCGTGATTTTCACCTTTTTTTTTAAATCCTCCGAAATCGTGAAAAACCACATACTATAGTATGCCCTCCGACACCATGGACTATAGCCTTTCGCTTTTGCGTGATTTTCACCTTTTTTTTTTAAATCCTCCGAAATCGTGAAAAACGACATACTATAGTATGCCCTCCGACACCATGGACTATAACCTTTCGCTTTTGCGTGATTTTCACCTTTTTTTTTTAAATCCTCCGAAATCGTGAAAAACGACATACTAGTATGCGGTCCGAGACCATGGACTATAGCCTTTCGCTTTTGCGTGATTTTCACCTTTTTTTTTAAATCCTCCGAAATCGTGAAAAACGACATACTATAGTATGCCCTCCGACACCATGGACTATAGCCTTTCGCTTTTGCGTGATTTTCACCTTTTTTTTTTAATCCTCCGAAATCGTGAAAAACCACATACTATAGTATGCCCTCCGACACCATGGACTATAGCCTTTCGCTTTTGCGTGATTTTCACCTTTTTTTTTTAAATCCTCCGAAATCGTGAAAAACGACATACTATAGTATGCGGTCCGAGACCATGGACTATAGCCTTTCGCTTTTGCGTGATTTTCACCTTTTTTTCAAATCCTCCGAAATCGTGAAAAACGACATACTATAGTATGCCCTCCGACACCATGGACTATAGCCTTTCGCTTTTGCGTGATTTTCACCTTTTTTTTTTTATCCTCCGAAATCGTGAAAAACCACATACTATAGTATGCCCTCCGACACCATGGACTATAGCCTTTCGCTTTTGCGTGATTTTCACCTTTTTTTTTAAATCCTCCGAAATCGTGAAAAACGACATACTATAGTATGCCCTCCGACACCATGGACTATAGCCTTTCGCTTTTGCGTGATTTTCACCTTTTTTTCAAATCCTCCGAAATCGTGAAAAACGACATACTATAGTATGCCCTCCGACACCATGGACTATAGCCTTTCGCTTTTGCGTGATTTTCACCTTTTTTTTTAATCCTCCGAAATCGTGAAAAACGACATACTATAGTATGCCCTCCGACACCATGGACTATAGCCTTTCGCTTTTGCGTGATTTTCACCTTTTTTTCAAATCCTCCGAAATCGTGAAAAACGTCATACTATAGTATGCCCTCCGACACCATGGACTATAGCCTTTCGCTTTTGCGTGATTTTCACCTTTTTTTTAAATCCTCCGAAATCGTGAAAAACGACATACTATAGTATGCCCTCCGACACCATGGACTATAGCCTTTCGCTTTTGCGTGATTTTCACCTTTTTTTTTAAATCCTCCGAAATCGTGAAAAACAACATACTATAGTATGCCCTCCGACACCATGGACTATAGCCTTTCGCTTTTGCGTGATTTTCACCTTTTTTTCAAATCCTCCAAAATCGTGAAAAACGACATACTATAGTATGCCCTCCGACACCATGGACTATAGCCTTTCGCTTTTGCGTGATTTTCACCTTTTTTTCAAATCCTCCGAAATCGTGAAAAACGACATACTATAGTATGCCCTCCGACACCATGGACTATAGCCTTTCGCTTTTGCGTGATTTTCACCTTTTTTTCAAATCCTCCGAAATCGTGAAAAACGACATACTATAGTATGCCCTCCGACACCATGGACTATAGCCTTTCGCTTTTGCGTGATTTTCACCTTTTTTTCAAATCCTCCAAAATCGTGAAAAACGACATACTATAGTATGCCCTCCGACACCATGGACTATAGCCTTTCGCTTTTGCGTGATTTTCACCTTTTTTTTAAATCCTCCGAAATCGTTAAAAACGACATACTATAGTATGCTCTCCGACACCATGGACTATAGCCTTTCGCTTTTGCGTGATTTTCACCTTTTTTTCAAATCCTCCGAAATCGTGAAAAACGACATACTATAGTATGCCCTCCGACACCATGGACTATAGCCTTTCGCTTTTGCGTGATTTTCACCTTTTTTTTTTTATCCTCCGAAATCGTGAAAAACCACATACTATAGTATGCCCTCCGACACCATGGACTATAGCCTTTCGCTTTTGCGTGATTTTCACCTTTTTTTTTAAATCCTCCGAAATCGTGAAAAACGACATACTATAGTATGCCCTCCGACACCATGGACTATAGCCTTTCGCTTTTGCGTGATTTTCACCTTTTTTTCAAATCCTCCGAAATCGTGAAAAACGACATACTATAGTATGCCCTCCGACACCATGGACTATAGCCTTTCGCTTTTGCGTGATTTTCACCTTTTTTTTTAATCCTCCGAAATCGTGAAAAACGACATACTATAGTATGCCCTCCGACACCATGGACTATAGCCTTTCGCTTTTGCGTGATTTTCACCTTTTTTTCAAATCCTCCGAAATCGTGAAAAACGACATACTATAGTATGCCCTCCGACACCATGGACTATAGCCTTTCGCTTTTGCGTGATTTTCACCTTTTTTTTAAATCCTCCGAAATCGTGAAAAACGACATACTATAGTATGCCCTCCGACACCATGGACTATAGCCTTTCGCTTTTGCGTGATTTTCACCTTTTTTTTTAAATCCTCCGAAATCGTGAAAAACAACATACTATAGTATGCCCTCCGACACCATGGACTATAGCCTTTCGCTTTTGCGTGATTTTCACCTTTTTTTCAAATCCTCCAAAATCGTGAAAAACGACATACTATAGTATGCCCTCCGACACCATGGACTATAGCCTTTCGCTTTTGCGTGATTTTCACCTTTTTTTCAAATCCTCCGAAATCGTGAAAAACGACATACTATAGTATGCCCTCCGACACCATGGACTATAGCCTTTCGCTTTTGCGTGATTTTCACCTTTTTTTCAAATCCTCCGAAATCGTGAAAAACGACATACTATAGTATGCCCTCCGACACCATGGACTATAGCCTTTCGCTTTTGCGTGATTTTCACCTTTTTTTCAAATCCTCCAAAATCGTGAAAAACGACATACTATAGTATGCCCTCCGACACCATGGACTATAGCCTTTCGCTTTTGCGTGATTTTCACCTTTTTTTCAAATCCTCCGAAATCGTGAAAAACGACATACTATAGTATGCCCTCCGACACCATGGACTATAGCCTTTCGCTTTTGCGTGATTTTCACCTTTTTTTTTAAAATCCTCCGAAATCGTGAAAAACGACATACTAGTATGCGGTCCGAGACCATGGACTATAGCCTTTCGCTTTTGCGTGATTTTCACCTTTTTTTTTAAATCCTCCGAAATCGTGAAAAACGACATACTATAGTATGCCCTCCGACACCATGGACTATAGCCTTTCGCTTTTGCGTGATTTTCACCTTTTTTTCAAATCCTCCGAAATCGTGAAAAACGACATACTATAGTATGCCCTCCGACACCATGGACTATAGCCTTTCGCTTTTGCGTGATTTTCACCTTTTTTTTTTAAATCCTCCGAAATCGTGAAAAACCACATACTATAGTATGCCCTCCGACACCATGGACTATAGCCTTTCGCTTTTGCGTGATTTTCACCTTTTTTTTTAATCCTCCGAAATCGTTAAAAACGACATACTATAGTATGCTCTCCGACACCATGGACTATAGCCTTTCGCTTTTGCGTGATTTTCACCTTTTTTTCAAATCCTCCGAAATCGTGAAAAACGACATACTATAGTATGCCCTCCGACACCATGGACTATAGCCTTTCGCTTTTGCGTGATTTTCACCTTTTTTTTTAAAATCCTCCGAAATCGTGAAAAACGACATACTATAGTATGCCCTCCGACACCATGGACTATAGCCTTTCGCTTTTGCGTGATTTTCACCTTTTTTTTAAAAATCCTCCGAAATCGTGAAAAACGACATACTAGTATGCGGTCCGAGACCATGGACTATAGCCTTTCGCTTTTGCGTGATTTTCACCTTTTTTTTTAAATCCTCCGAAATCGTGAAAAACGACATACTATAGTATGCCCTCCGACACCATGGACTATAGCCTTTCGCTTTTGCGTGATTTTCACCTTTTTTTTTAATCCTCCGAAATCGTTAAAAACGACATACTATAGTATGCTCTCCGACACCATGGACTAAAACCTTTCGCTTTTGCGTGATTTTCACCTTTTTTTCAAATCCTCCGAAATCGTGAAAAACGACATACTATAGTATGCCCTCCGACACCATGGACTATAGAGTGTCGCAGTCCCGCCTCCTACCCTGGCCCAGGAAATGAAACCCAATGCATTTCCCTCATAGACATTTTTTAAAGTATTTATTTAAAGACGGTTACGCCGCGGACAAAGCCAACTCGAGTCGTGACAACTCATGACAACACAAACAATATTTTGGACCAAACAAATAATTAGAAAGAAGAAAAAAACGGCAGGTTACAACACTTTTTTTGTTGTTTTTCTTCTTTGTAATTATTTGTTTGGTCCAAAATATTGTTTGTGTTGTCATGAGTTGTCACGACTCGAGTTGGCTTTGTCCGCGGCGTAACCGTCTTTAAATAAATACTTTAAAAAATGTCTATGAGGAAAATGCATTGGGTTTCATTTCCTGGGCCAGGGTAGGAGGCGGGACTGCGACGCTCTATAGCCTTTCGCTTTTGCGTGATTTTCACCTTTTTTTTTTAAATCCTCCGAAATCGTGAAAAACGACATACTATAGTATGCCCTCCGACACCATGGACTATAGCCTTTCGCTTTTGCGTGATTTTCACCTTTTTTTCAAATCCTCCGAAATCGTGAAAAACGACATACTATAGTATGCCCTCCGACACCATGGACTATAGCCTTTCGCTTTTGCGTGATTTTCACCTTTTTTTTTTAAATCCTCCGAAATCGTGAAAAACCACATACTATAGTATGCCCTCCGACACCATGGACTATAGCCTTTCGCTTTTGCGTGATTTTCACATTTTTTTTAATCCTCCGAAATCGTTAAAAACGACATACTATAGTATGCTCTCCGACACCATGGACTATAGCCTTTCGCTTTTGCGTGATTTTCACCTTTTTTTCAAATCCTCCGAAATCGTGAAAAACGACATACTATAGTATGCCCTCCGACACCATGGACTATAGCCTTTCGCTTTTGCGTGATTTTCACCTTTTTTTTTTAATTCCTCCGAAATCGTGAAAAACGACATACTATAGTATGCCCTCCGACACCATGGACTATAGCCTTTCGCTTTTGCGTGATTTTCACCTTTTTTTTTAAAATCCTCCGAAATCGTGAAAAACGACATACTAGTATGCGGTCCGAGACCATGGACTATAGCCTTTCGCTTTTGCGTGATTTTCACCTTTTTTTTTTAATCCTCCGAAATCGTGAAAAACGACATACTATAGTATGCCCTCCGACACCATGGACTATAGCCTTTCGCTTTTGCGTGATTTTCACTTTTTTTTTTAAATCCTCCAAAATCGTGAAAAACGACATACTAGTATGCGGTCCGAGACCATGGACTATAGCCTTTCGCTTTTGCGTGATTTTCACCTTTTTTTCAAATCCTCCAAAATCGTGAAAAACGACATACTATAGTATGCCCTCCGACACTATGGACTATAGCCTTTCGCTTTTGCGTGATTTTCACCTTTTTTTCAAATCCTCCGAAATCGTGAAAAACGACATACTATAGTATGCCCTCCGACACCATGGACTATAGCCTTTCGCTTTTGCGTGATTTTCACCTTTCTTTTTTTAAATCCTCCGAAATCGTGAAAAACGACATACTAGTATGCGGTCCGAGACCATGGACTATAGCCTTTAGCTTTTGCGTGATTTTCACCTTTTTTTCAAATCCTCCGAAATCGTGAAAAACGACATACTATAGTATGCCCTCCGACACCATGGACTATAGCCTTTCGCTTTTGCGTGATTTTCACCTTTTTTTTAAAAATCCTCCGAAATCGTGAAAAACGACATACTAGTATGCGGTCCGAGACCATGGACTATAGCCTTTCGCTTTTGCGTGATTTTCACCTTTTTTTTTAAATCCTCCGAAATCGTGAAAAACGACATACTATAGTATGCCCTCCGACACCATGGACTATAGCCTTTCGCTTTTGCGTGATTTTCACCTTTTTTTTTTAATTCCTCCGAAATCGTGAAAAACGACATACTATAGTATGCCCTCCGACACCATGGACTATAGCCTTTCGCTTTTGCGTGATTTTCACCTTTTTTTTTAAAATCCTCCGAAATCGTGAAAAACGACATACTAGTATGCGGTCCGAGACCATGGACTATAGCCTTTCGCTTTTGCGTGATTTTCACCTTTTTTTCAAATCCTCCGAAATCGTGAAAAACGACATACTATAGTATGCCCTCCGACACCATGGACTATAGCCTTTCGCTTTTGCGTGATTTTCACCTTTTTTTTTTAATTCCTCCGAAATCGTGAAAAACGACATACTATAGTATGCCCTCCGACACCATGGACTATAGCCTTTCGCTTTTGCGTGATTTTCACCTTTTTTTTTAAAATCCTCCGAAATCGTGAAAAACGACATACTAGTATGCGGTCCGAGACCATGGACTATAGCCTTTCGCTTTTGCGTGATTTTCACCTTTTTTTTTTAATCCTCCGAAATCGTGAAAAACGACATACTATAGTATGCCCTCCGACACCATGGACTATAGCCTTTCGCTTTTGCGTGATTTTCACTTTTTTTTTTAAATCCTCCAAAATCGTGAAAAACGACATACTAGTATGCGGTCCGAGACCATGGACTATAGCCTTTCGCTTTTGCGTGATTTTCACCTTTTTTTCAAATCCTCCAAAATCGTGAAAAACGACATACTATAGTATGCCCTCCGACACTATGGACTATAGCCTTTCGCTTTTGCGTGATTTTCACCTTTTTTTCAAATCCTCCGAAATCGTGAAAAACGACATACTATAGTATGCCCTCCGACACCATGGACTATAGCCTTTCGCTTTTGCGTGATTTTCACCTTTCTTTTTTTAAATCCTCCGAAATCGTGAAAAACGACATACTAGTATGCGGTCCGAGACCATGGACTATAGCCTTTAGCTTTTGCGTGATTTTCACCTTTTTTTCAAATCCTCCGAAATCGTGAAAAACGACATACTATAGTATGCCCTCCGACACCATGGACTATAGCCTTTCGCTTTTGCGTGATTTTCACCTTTTTTTTAAAAATCCTCCGAAATCGTGAAAAACGACATACTAGTATGCGGTCCGAGACCATGGACTATAGCCTTTCGCTTTTGCGTGATTTTCACCTTTTTTTTTAAATCCTCCGAAATCGTGAAAAACGACATACTATAGTATGCCCTCCGACACCATGGACTATAGCCTTTCGCTTTTGCGTGATTTTCACCTTTTTTTCAAATCCTCCGAAATCGTGAAAAACGACATACTATAGTATGCCCTCCGACACCATGGACTATAGCCTTTCGCTTTTGCGTGATTTTCACCTTTTTTTTTTAAATCCTCCGAAATCGTGAAAAACCACATACTATAGTATGCCCTCCGACACCATGGACTATAGCCTTTCGCTTTTGCGTGATTTTCACCTTTTTTTTTAATCCTCCGAAATCGTTAAAAACGACATACTATAGTATGCTCTCCGACACCATGGACTATAGCCTTTCGCTTTTGCGTGATTTTCACCTTTTTTTCAAATCCTCCGAAATCGTGAAAAACGACATACTATAGTATGCCCTCCGACACCATGGACTATAGCCTTTCGCTTTTGCGTGATTTTCACCTTTTTTTTTTTAATCCTCCGAAATCGTGAAAAACGACATACTATAGTATGCCCTCCGACACCATGGACTATAGCCTTTCGCTTTTGCGTGATTTTCACCTTTTTTTTAAAAATCCTCCGAAATCGTGAAAAACGACATACTAGTATGCGGTCCGAGACCATGGACTATAGCCTTTAGCTTTTGCGTGATTTTCACCTTTTTTTTTAAATCCTCCGAAATCGTGAAAAACGACATACTATAGTATGCCCTCCGACACCATGGACTATAGCCTTTCGCTTTTGCGTGATTTTCACCTTTTTTTCAAATCCTCCGAAATCGTGAAAAACGACATACTATAGTATGCCCTCCGACACCATGGACTATAGCCTTTCGCTTTTGCGTGATTTTCACCTTTTTTTTTAAATCCTCCGAAATCGTGAAAAACCACATACTATAGTATGCCCTCCGACACCATGGACTATAGCCTTTCGCTTTTGCGTGATTTTCACCTTTTTTTTTAAAATCCTCCGAAATCGTGAAAAACGACATACTAGTATGCGGTCCGAGACCATGGACTATAGCCTTTCGCTTTTGCGTGATTTTCACCTTTTTTTTTTAAATCCTCCGAAATCGTGAAAAACGACATACTATAGTATGCCCTCCGACACCATGGACTATAGCCTTTCGCTTATGCGTGATTTTCACCTTTTTTTTTAAATCCTCCGAAATCGTGAAAAACGACATACTATAGTATGCTCTCCGACACCATGGACTATAGCCTTTCGCTTTTGCGTGATTTTCACCTTTTTTTCAAATCCTCCGAAATCGTGAAAAACGACATACTATAGTATGCCCTCCGACACCATGGACTATAGCCTTTCGCTTTTGCGTGATTTTCACCTTTTTTTCAAATCCTCCGAAATCGTGAAAAACGACATACTATAGTATGCCCTCCGACACCATGGACTATAGCCTTTCGCTTTTGCGTGATTTTCACCTTTTTTTTTTTAATCCTCCGAAATCGTGAAAAACGACATACTATAGTATGCCCTCCGACACCATGGACTATAGCCTTTCGCTTTTGCGTGATTTTCACCTTTTTTTTTAAAAATCCTCCGAAATCGTGAAAAACGACATACTAGTATGCGGTCCGAGACCATGGACTATAGCCTTTAGCTTTTGCGTGATTTTCACCTTTTTTTTTTAAATCCTCCGAAATCGTGAAAAACGACATACTATAGTATGCCCTCCGACACCATGGACTATAGCCTTTCGCTTTTGCGTGATTTTCACCTTTTTTTCAAATCCTCCGAAATCGTGAAAAACGACATACTATAGTATGCCCTCCGACACCATGGACTATAGCCTTTCGCTTTTGCGTGATTTTCACCTTTTTTTTTAAATCCTCCGAAATCGTGAAAAACCACATACTATAGTATGCCCTCCGACACCATGGACTATAGCCTTTCGCTTTTGCATGATTTTCACCTTTTTTTTAAAAATCCTCCGAAATCGTGAAAAACGACATACTAGTATGCGGTCCGAGACCATGGACTATAGCCTTTCGCTTTTGCATGATTTTCACCTTTTTTTTTTAAATCCTCCGAAATCGTGAAAAACGACATACTATAGTATGCCCTCCGACACCATGGACTATAGCCTTTCGCTTATGCGTGATTTTCACCTTTTTTTTTAAATCCTCCGAAATCGTGAAAAACGACATACTATAGTATGCTCTCCGACACCATGGACTATAGCCTTTCGCTTTTGCGTGATTTTCACCTTTTTTTCAAATCCTCCGAAATCGTGAAAAACGACATACTATAGTATGCCCTCCGACACCATGGACTATAGCCTTTCGCTTTTGCGTGATTTTCACCTTTTTTTTTTATCCTCCGAAATCGTGAAAAACCACATACTATAGTATGCCCTCCGACACCATGGACTATAGCCTTTCGCTTTTGCGTGATTTTCACCTTTTTTTTTAAATCCTCCGAAATCGTGAAAAACCACATACTATAGTATGCCCTCCGTCACCATGGACTATAGCCTTTCGCTTTTGCGTGATTTTCACCTTTTTTTTTTAAATCCTCCGAAATCGTGAAAAACGACATACTATAGTATGCCCTCCGACACCATGGACTATAGCCTTTCGCTTTTGCGTGATTTTCACCTTTTTTTTTAAAAATCCTCCGAAATCGTGAAAAACGACATACTAGTATGCGGTCCGAGACCATGGACTATAGCCTTTAGCTTTTGCGTGATTTTCACCTTTTTTTTTTAAATCCTCCGAAATCGTGAAAAACGACATACTATAGTATGCCCTCCGACACCATGGACTATAGCCTTTCGCTTTTGCGTGATTTTCACCTTTTTTTCAAATCCTCCGAAATCGTGAAAAACGACATACTATAGTATGCCCTCCGACACCATGGACTATAGCCTTTCGCTTTTGCGTGATTTTCACCTTTTTTTTTAAATCCTCCGAAATCGTGAAAAACCACATACTATAGTATGCCCTCCGACACCATGGACTATAGCCTTTCGCTTTTGCATGATTTTCACCTTTTTTTTAAAAATCCTCCGAAATCGTGAAAAACGACATACTAGTATGCGGTCCGAGACCATGGACTATAGCCTTTCGCTTTTGCGTGATTTTCACCTTTTTTTTTTAAATCCTCCGAAATCGTGAAAAACGACATACTATAGTATGCCCTCCGACACCATGGACTATAGCCTTTCGCTTATGCGTGATTTTCACCTTTTTTTTTAAATCCTCCGAAATCGTGAAAAACGACATACTATAGTATGCTCTCCGACACCATGGACTATAGCCTTTCGCTTTTGCGTGATTTTCACCTTTTTTTCAAATCCTCCGAAATCGTGAAAAACGACATACTATAGTATGCCCTCCGACACCATGGACTATAGCCTTTCGCTTTTGCGTGATTTTCACCTTTTTTTTTTATCCTCCGAAATCGTGAAAAACCACATACTATAGTATGCCCTCCGACACCATGGACTATAGCCTTTCGCTTTTGCGTGATTTTCACCTTTTTTTTTAAATCCTCCGAAATCGTGAAAAACCACATACTATAGTATGCCCTCCGTCACCATGGACTATAGCCTTTCGCTTTTGCGTGATTTTCACCTTTTTTTTTTAAATCCTCCGAAATCGTGAAAAACGACATACTATAGTATGCCCTCCGACACGCCTTTCGCTTTTGCGTGATTTTCACCTTTTTTTTTTAAATCCTCCGAAATCGTGAAAAACGACATACTAGTATGCGGTCCGAGACCATGGACTATAGCCTTTCGCTTTTGCGTGATTTTCACCTTTTTTTTTTAAATCCTCCGAAATCGTGAAAAACGACATACTATAGTATGCCCTCCGACACCATGGACTATAGCCTTTCGCTTTTGCGTGATTTTCACCTTTTTTTTTAAATCCTCCGAAATCGTGAAAAACGACATACTATAGTATGCTCTCCGACACCATGGACTATAGCCTTTCGCTTTTGCGTGATTTTCACCTTTTTTTTTTATCCTCCGAAATCGTGAAAAACCACATACTATAGTATGCCCTCCGACACCATGGACTATAGCCTTTCGCTTTTGCGTGATTTTCACCTTTTTTTCAAATCCTCCGAAATCGTGAAAAACGACATACTATAGTATGCCCTCCGACACCATGGACTATAGCCTTTCGCTTTTGCGTGATTTTCACCTTTTTTTTTTATCCTCCGAAATCGTGAAAAACCACATACTATAGTATGCCCTCCGACACCATGGACTATAGCCTTTCGCTTTTGCGTGATTTTCACCTTTTTTTTTAAAAATCCTCCGAAATCATGAAAAACGACATACTATAGTATGCCCTCCGACACCATGGACTATAGCCTTTCGCTTTTGCGTGATTTTCACCTTTTTTTTTAAATCCTCCGAAATCGTGAAAAACGACATACTATAGTATGCCCTCCGACACCATGGACTATAGCCTTTCGCTTTTGCGTGATTTTCACCTTTTTTTTTAAATCCTCCGAAATCGTGAAAAACGACATACTATAGTATGCCTTCCGACACCATGGACTATAGCCTTTCGCTTTTGCGTGATTTTCACCTTTTTTTCAAATCCTCCGAAATCGTGAAAAACGACATACTATAGTATGCCCTCCGACACCATGGACTATAGCCTTTCGCTTTTGCGTGATTTTCACTTTTTTTTCAAATCCTCCGAAATCGTGAAAAACGACATACTATAGTATGCCCTCCGACACCATGGACTATAGCCTTTCGCTTTTGCGTGATTTTCACCTTTTTTTAAAATCCTCCGAAATCGTGAAAAACGACATACTATAGTATGCCCTCCGACACCATGGACTATAGCCTTTCGCTTTTGCGTGATTTTCACCTTTTTTTTTTTAAATCCTCCGAAATCGTGAAAAACGACATACTATAGTATGCCCTCCGACACCATGGACTATAGCCTTTCGCTTTTGCGTGATTTTCACCTTTTTTTCAAATCCTCCAAAATCGTGAAAAACGACATACTATAGTATGCCCTCCGACACCATGGACTATAGCCTTTCGCTTTTGCGTGATTTTCACCTTTTTTTCAAATCCTCCGAAATCGTGAAAAACGACATACTATAGTATGCCCTCCGACACCATGGACTATAGCCTTTCGCTTTTGCGTGATTTTCACCTTTTTTTCAAATCCTCCGAAATCGTGAAAAACGACATACTATAGTATGCCCTCCGACACCATGGACTATAGCCTTTCGCTTTTGCGTGATTTTCACCTTTTTTTTTAAATCCTCCGAAATCGTGAAAAACGACATACTATAGTATGCTCTCCGACACCATGGACTATAGCCTTTCGCTTTTGCGTGATTTTCACCTTTTTTTCAAATCCTCCGAAATCGTGAAAAACGACATACTATAGTATGCCCTCCGACACCATGGACTATAGCCTTTCGCTTTTGCGTGATTTTCACCTTTTTTTTTTTATCCTCCGAAATCGTGAAAAACCACATACTATAGTATGCCCTCCGACACCATGGACTATAGCCTTTCGCTTTTGCGTGATTTTCACCTTTTTTTTTAAAAATCCTCCGAAATCATGAAAAACGACATACTATAGTATGCCCTCCGACACCATGGACTTTAGCCTTTCGCTTTTGCGTGATTTTCACCTTTTTTTTTAAATCCTCCGAAATCGTGAAAAACGACATACTATAGTATGCCCTCCGACACCATGGACTATAGCCTTTCGCTTTTGCGTGATTTTCACCTTTTTTTTTTTAATCCTCCGAAATCGTGAAAAACGACATACTATAGTATGCCCTCCGACACCATGGACTATAGCCTTTCGCTTTTGCGTGATTTTCACCTTTTTTTTAAAAAATCCTCCGAAATCGTGAAAAACGACATACTAGTATGCGGTCCGAGACCATGGACTATAGCCTTTAGCTTTTGCGTGATTTTCACCTTTTTTTTTTAAATCCTCCGAAATCGTGAAAAACGACATACTATAGTATGCCCTCCGACACCATGGACTATAGCCTTTCGCTTTTGCGTGATTTTCACCTTTTTTTCAAATCCTCCGAAATCGTGAAAAACGACATACTATAGTATGCCCTCCGACACCATGGACTATAGCCTTTCGCTTTTGCGTGATTTTCACCTTTTTTTTTAAATCCTCCGAAATCGTGAAAAACCACATACTATAGTATGCCCTCCGACACCATGGACTATAGCCTTTCGCTTTTGCGTGATTTTCACCTTTTTTTTTAAAATCCTCCGAAATCGTGAAAAACGACATACTAGTATGCGGTCCGAGACCATGGACTATAGCCTTTCGCTTTTGCGTGATTTTCACCTTTTTTTTTTAAATCCTCCGAAATCGTGAAAAACGACATACTATAGTATGCCCTCCGACACCATGGACTATAGCCTTTCGCTTATGCGTGATTTTCACCTTTTTTTTTAAATCCTCCGAAATCGTGAAAAACGACATACTATAGTATGCTCTCCGACACCATGGACTATAGCCTTTCGCTTTTGCGTGATTTTCACCTTTTTTTCAAATCCTCCGAAATCGTGAAAAACGACATACTATAGTATGCCCTCCGACACCATGGACTATAGCCTTTCGCTTTTGCGTGATTTTCACCTTTTTTTTTTATCCTCCGAAATCGTGAAAAACCACATACTATAGTATGCCCTCCGACACCATGGACTATAGCCTTTCGCTTTTGCGTGATTTTCACCTTTTTTTTTAAATCCTCCGAAATCGTGAAAAACCACATACTATAGTATGCCCTCCGTCACCATGGACTATAGCCTTTCGCTTTTGCGTGATTTTCACCTTTTTTTTTTAAATCCTCCGAAATCGTGAAAAACGACATACTATAGTATGCCCTCCGACACGCCTTTCGCTTTTGCGTGATTTTCACCTTTTTTTTTTAAATCCTCCGAAATCGTGAAAAACGACATACTAGTATGCGGTCCGAGACCATGGACTATAGCCTTTCGCTTTTGCGTGATTTTCACCTTTTTTTTTTAAATCCTCCGAAATCGTGAAAAACGACATACTATAGTATGCCCTCCGACACCATGGACTATAGCCTTTCGCTTTTGCGTGATTTTCACCTTTTTTTTTAAATCCTCCGAAATCGTGAAAAACGACATACTATAGTATGCTCTCCGACACCATGGACTATAGCCTTTCGCTTTTGCGTGATTTTCACCTTTTTTTTTTATCCTCCGAAATCGTGAAAAACCACATACTATAGTATGCCCTCCGACACCATGGACTATAGCCTTTCGCTTTTGCGTGATTTTCACCTTTTTTTCAAATCCTCCGAAATCGTGAAAAACGACATACTATAGTATGCCCTCCGACACCATGGACTATAGCCTTTCGCTTTTGCGTGATTTTCACCTTTTTTTTTTATCCTCCGAAATCGTGAAAAACCACATACTATAGTATGCCCTCCGACACCATGGACTATAGCCTTTCGCTTTTGCGTGATTTTCACCTTTTTTTTTTTAAATCCTCCGAAATCATGAAAAACGACATACTATAGTATGCCCTCCGACACCATGGACTATAGCCTTTCGCTTTTGCGTGATTTTCACCTTTTTTTTTAAATCCTCCGAAATCGTGAAAAACGACATACTATAGTATGCCCTCCGACACCATGGACTATAGCCTTTCGCTTTTGCGTGATTTTCACCTTTTTTTCAAATCCTCCGAAATCGTGAAAAACGACATACTATAGTATGCCTTCCGACACCATGGACTATAGCCTTTCGCTTTTGCGTGATTTTCACCTTTTTTTCAAATCCTCCGAAATCGTGAAAAACGACATACTATAGTATGCCCTCCGACACCATGGACTATAGCCTTTCGCTTTTGCGTGATTTTCACTTTTTTTTCAAATCCTCCGAAATCGTGAAAAACGACATACTATAGTATGCCCTCCGACACCATGGACTATAGCCTTTCGCTTTTGCGTGATTTTCACCTTTTTTTAAAATCCTCCGAAATCGTGAAAAACGACATACTATAGTATGCCCTCCGACACCATGGACTATAGCCTTTCGCTTTTGCGTGATTTTCACCTTTTTTTTTTTAAATCCTCCGAAATCGTGAAAAACGACATACTATAGTATGCCCTCCGACACCATGGACTATAGCCTTTCGCTTTTGCGTGATTTTCACCTTTTTTTCAAATCCTCCAAAATCGTGAAAAACGACATACTATAGTATGCCCTCCGACACCATGGACTATAGCCTTTCGCTTTTGCGTGATTTTCACCTTTTTTTCAAATCCTCCGAAATCGTGAAAAACGACATACTATAGTATGCCCTCCGACACCATGGACTATAGCCTTTCGCTTTTGCGTGATTTTCACCTTTTTTTCAAATCCTCCGAAATCGTGAAAAACGACATACTATAGTATGCCCTCCGACACCATGGACTATAGCCTTTCGCTTTTGCGTGATTTTCACCTTTTTTTTTAAATCCTCCGAAATCGTGAAAAACGACATACTATAGTATGCTCTCCGACACCATGGACTATAGCCTTTCGCTTTTGCGTGATTTTCACCTTTTTTTCAAATCCTCCGAAATCGTGAAAAACGACATACTATAGTATGCCCTCCGACACCATGGACTATAGCCTTTCGCTTTTGCGTGATTTTCACCTTTTTTTTTAAATCCTCCGAAATCGTGAAAAACGACATACTATAGTATGCCCTCCGACACCATGGACTATAGCCTTTGGCTTTTGCGTGATTTTCACCTTTTTTTCAAATCCTCCGAAATCGTGAAAAACGACATACTATAGTATGCCCTCCGACACCATGGACTATAGCCTTTCGCTTTTGCGTGATTTTCACCTTTTTTTTTAATCCTCCGAAATCGTGAAAAACGACATACTATAGTATGCCTTCCGACACCATGGACTATAGCCTTTCGCTTTTGCGTGATTTTCACCTTTTTTTCAAATCCTCCGAAATCGTGAAAAACGACATACTATAGTATGCCCTCCGACACCATGGACTATAGCCTTTCGCTTTTGCGTGATTTTCACTTTTTTTTCAAATCCTCCGAAATCGTGAAAAACGACATACTATAGTATGCCCTCCGACACCATGGACTATAGCCTTTCGCTTTTGCGTGATTTTCACCTTTTTTTTTAAATCCTCCGAAATCGTGAAAAACGACATACTATAGTATGCCCTCCGACACCATGGACTATAGCCTTTCGCTTTTGCGTGATTTTCACCTTTTTTTCAAATCCTCCGAAATCGTGAAAAACGACATACTATAGTATGCCCTCCGACACCATGGACTATAGCCTTTCGCTTTTGCGTGATTTTCACCTTTTTTTTGAATCCTCCGAAATCGTGAAAAACGACATACTATAGTATGCCTTCCGACACCATGGACTATAGCCTTTCGCTTTTGCGTGATTTTCACCTTTTTTTCAAATCCTCCGAAATCGTGAAAAACGACATACTATAGTATGCCCTCCGACACCATGGACTATAGCCTTTCGCTTTTGCGTGATTTTCACTTTTTTTTCAAATCCTCCGAAATCGTGAAAAACGACATACTATAGTATGCCCTCCGACACCATGGACTATAGCCTTTCGCTTTTGCGTGATTTTCACCTTTTTTTAAAATCCTCCGAAATCGTGAAAAACGACATACTATAGTATGCCCTCCGACACCATGGACTATAGCCTTTCGCTTTTGCGTGATTTTCACCTTTTTTTTTTTAAATCCTCCGAAATCGTGAAAAACGACATACTATAGTATGCCCTCCGACACCATGGACTATAGCCTTTCGCTTTTGCGTGATTTTCACCTTTTTTTCAAATCCTCCAAAATCGTGAAAAACGACATACTATAGTATGCCCTCCGACACCATGGACTATAGCCTTTCGCTTTTGCGTGATTTTCACCTTTTTTTCAAATCCTCCGAAATCGTGAAAAACGACATACTATAGTATGCCCTCCGACACCATGGACTATAGCCTTTCGCTTTTGCGTGATTTTCACCTTTTTTTCAAATCCTCCGAAATCGTGAAAAACGACATACTATAGTATGCCCTCCGACACCATGGACTATAGCCTTTCGCTTTTGCGTGATTTTCACCTTTTTTTTTAAATCCTCCGAAATCGTGAAAAACGACATACTATAGTATGCTCTCCGACACCATGGACTATAGCCTTTCGCTTTTGCGTGATTTTCACCTTTTTTTCAAATCCTCCGAAATCGTGAAAAACGACATACTATAGTATGCCCTCCGACACCATGGACTATAGCCTTTCGCTTTTGCGTGATTTTCACCTTTTTTTTTAAATCCTCCGAAATCGTGAAAAACGACATACTATAGTATGCCCTCCGACACCATGGACTATAGCCTTTGGCTTTTGCGTGATTTTCACCTTTTTTTCAAATCCTCCGAAATCGTGAAAAACGACATACTATAGTATGCCCTCCGACACCATGGACTATAGCCTTTCGCTTTTGCGTGATTTTCACCTTTTTTTTTAATCCTCCGAAATCGTGAAAAACAACATACTATAGTATGCCTTCCGACACCATGGACTATAGCCTTTCGCTTTTGCGTGATTTTCACCTTTTTTTCAAATCCTCCGAAATCGTGAAAAACGACATACTATAGTATGCCCTCCGACACCATGGACTATAGCCTTTCGCTTTTGCGTGATTTTCACTTTTTTTTCAAATCCTCCGAAATCGTGAAAAACGACATACTATAGTATGCCCTCCGACACCATGGACTATAGCCTTTCGCTTTTGCGTGATTTTCACCTTTTTTTTTAATCCTCCGAAATCGTGAAAAACGACATACTATAGTATGCCCTCCGACACCATGGACTATAGCCTTTCGCTTTTGCGTTATTTTCACCTTTTTTTCAAATCCTCCGAAATCGTGAAAAACGACATACTATAGTATGCCCTCCGAAACCATGGACTATAGCCTTTCGCTTTTGCGTGATTTTCACCTTTTTTTAAAATCCTCCGAAATCGTGAAAAACGACATACTATAGTATGCCCTCCGACACCATGGACTATAGCCTTTCGCTTTTGCGTGATTTTCACCTTTTTTTTTTAAATCCTCCGAAATCGTGAAAAACGACATACTAGTATGCGGTCCGAGACCATGGACTATAGCCTTTCGCTTTTGCGTGATTTTCACCTTTTTTTTTAAATCCTCCGAAATCGTGAAAAACGACATACTATAGTATGCCCTCCGACACCATGGACTATAGCCTTTCGCTTTTGCGTGATTTTCACCTTTTTTTCAAATCCTCCGAAATCGTGAAAAACGACATACTATAGTATGCCCTCCGACACCATGGACTATAGCCTTTCGCTTTTGCGTGATTTTCACCTTTTTTTTTTAAATCCTCCGAAATCGTGAAAAACCACATACTATAGTATGCCCTCCGACACCATGGACTATAGCCTTTCGCTTTTGCGTGATTTTCACCTTTTTTTTTAATCCTCCGAAATCGTTAAAAACGACATACTATAGTATGCTCTCCGACACCATGGACTATAGCCTTTCGCTTTTGCGTGATTTTCACCTTTTTTTCAAATCCTCCGAAATCGTGAAAAACGACATACTATAGTATGCCCTCCGACACCATGGACTATAGCCTTTCGCTTTTGCGTGATTTTCACCTTTTTTTTTAAAATCCTCCGAAATCGTGAAAAACGACATACTATAGTATGCCCTCCGACACCATGGACTATAGCCTTTCGCTTTTGCGTGATTTTCACCTTTTTTTTAAAAATCCTCCGAAATCGTGAAAAACGACATACTAGTATGCGGTCCGAGACCATGGACTATAGCCTTTCGCTTTTGCGTGATTTTCACCTTTTTTTTTAAATCCTCCGAAATCGTGAAAAACGACATACTATAGTATGCCCTCCGACACCATGGACTATAGCCTTTCGCTTTTGCGTGATTTTCACCTTTTTTTTTAATCCTCCGAAATCGTTAAAAACGACATACTATAGTATGCTCTCCGACACCATGGACTAAAACCTTTCGCTTTTGCGTGATTTTCACCTTTTTTTCAAATCCTCCGAAATCGTGAAAAACGACATACTATAGTATGCCCTCCGACACCATGGACTATAGAGTGTCGCAGTCCCGCCTCCTACCCTGGCCCAGGAAATGAAACCCAATGCATTTCCCTCATAGACATTTTTTAAAGTATTTATTTAAAGACGGTTACGCCGCGGACAAAGCCAACTCGAGTCGTGACAACTCATGACAACACAAACAATATTTTGGACCAAACAAATAATTAGAAAGAAGAAAAAAACGGCAGGTTACAACACTTTTTTTGTTGTTTTTCTTCTTTGTAATTATTTGTTTGGTCCAAAATATTGTTTGTGTTGTCATGAGTTGTCACGACTCGAGTTGGCTTTGTCCGCGGCGTAACCGTCTTTAAATAAATACTTTAAAAAATGTCTATGAGGAAAATGCATTGGGTTTCATTTCCTGGGCCAGGGTAGGAGGCGGGACTGCGACGCTCTATAGCCTTTCGCTTTTGCGTGATTTTCACCTTTTTTTTTTAAATCCTCCGAAATCGTGAAAAACGACATACTATAGTATGCCCTCCGACACCATGGACTATAGCCTTTCGCTTTTGCGTGATTTTCACCTTTTTTTCAAATCCTCCGAAATCGTGAAAAACGACATACTATAGTATGCCCTCCGACACCATGGACTATAGCCTTTCGCTTTTGCGTGATTTTCACCTTTTTTTTTTAAATCCTCCGAAATCGTGAAAAACCACATACTATAGTATGCCCTCCGACACCATGGACTATAGCCTTTCGCTTTTGCGTGATTTTCACATTTTTTTTAATCCTCCGAAATCGTTAAAAACGACATACTATAGTATGCTCTCCGACACCATGGACTATAGCCTTTCGCTTTTGCGTGATTTTCACCTTTTTTTCAAATCCTCCGAAATCGTGAAAAACGACATACTATAGTATGCCCTCCGACACCATGGACTATAGCCTTTCGCTTTTGCGTGATTTTCACCTTTTTTTTTTAATTCCTCCGAAATCGTGAAAAACGACATACTATAGTATGCCCTCCGACACCATGGACTATAGCCTTTCGCTTTTGCGTGATTTTCACCTTTTTTTTTAAAATCCTCCGAAATCGTGAAAAACGACATACTAGTATGCGGTCCGAGACCATGGACTATAGCCTTTCGCTTTTGCGTGATTTTCACCTTTTTTTTTTAATCCTCCGAAATCGTGAAAAACGACATACTATAGTATGCCCTCCGACACCATGGACTATAGCCTTTCGCTTTTGCGTGATTTTCACTTTTTTTTTTAAATCCTCCAAAATCGTGAAAAACGACATACTAGTATGCGGTCCGAGACCATGGACTATAGCCTTTCGCTTTTGCGTGATTTTCACCTTTTTTTCAAATCCTCCAAAATCGTGAAAAACGACATACTATAGTATGCCCTCCGACACTATGGACTATAGCCTTTCGCTTTTGCGTGATTTTCACCTTTTTTTCAAATCCTCCGAAATCGTGAAAAACGACATACTATAGTATGCCCTCCGACACCATGGACTATAGCCTTTCGCTTTTGCGTGATTTTCACCTTTCTTTTTTTAAATCCTCCGAAATCGTGAAAAACGACATACTAGTATGCGGTCCGAGACCATGGACTATAGCCTTTAGCTTTTGCGTGATTTTCACCTTTTTTTCAAATCCTCCGAAATCGTGAAAAACGACATACTATAGTATGCCCTCCGACACCATGGACTATAGCCTTTCGCTTTTGCGTGATTTTCACCTTTTTTTTAAAAATCCTCCGAAATCGTGAAAAACGACATACTAGTATGCGGTCCGAGACCATGGACTATAGCCTTTCGCTTTTGCGTGATTTTCACCTTTTTTTTTAAATCCTCCGAAATCGTGAAAAACGACATACTATAGTATGCCCTCCGACACCATGGACTATAGCCTTTCGCTTTTGCGTGATTTTCACCTTTTTTTCAAATCCTCCGAAATCGTGAAAAACGACATACTATAGTATGCCCTCCGACACCATGGACTATAGCCTTTCGCTTTTGCGTGATTTTCACCTTTTTTTTTTAAATCCTCCGAAATCGTGAAAAACCACATACTATAGTATGCCCTCCGACACCATGGACTATAGCCTTTCGCTTTTGCGTGATTTTCACCTTTTTTTTTAATCCTCCGAAATCGTTAAAAACGACATACTATAGTATGCTCTCCGACACCATGGACTATAGCCTTTCGCTTTTGCGTGATTTTCACCTTTTTTTCAAATCCTCCGAAATCGTGAAAAACGACATACTATAGTATGCCCTCCGACACCATGGACTATAGCCTTTCGCTTTTGCGTGATTTTCACCTTTTTTTTAAAAATCCTCCGAAATCGTGAAAAACGACATACTAGTATGCGGTCCGAGACCATGGACTATAGCCTTTAGCTTTTGCGTGATTTTCACCTTTTTTTTTAAATCCTCCGAAATCGTGAAAAACGACATACTATAGTATGCCCTCCGACACCATGGACTATAGCCTTTCGCTTTTGCGTGATTTTCACCTTTTTTTCAAATCCTCCGAAATCGTGAAAAACGACATACTATAGTATGCCCTCCGACACCATGGACTATAGCCTTTCGCTTTTGCGTGATTTTCACCTTTTTTTTTAAATCCTCCGAAATCGTGAAAAACCACATACTATAGTATGCCCTCCGACACCATGGACTATAGCCTTTCGCTTTTGCGTGATTTTCACCTTTTTTTTTAAAATCCTCCGAAATCGTGAAAAACGACATACTATAGTATGCCCTCCGACACGCCTTTCGCTTTTGCGTGATTTTCACCTTTTTTTTTAAAATCCTCCGAAATCGTGAAAAACGACATACTAGTATGCGGTCCGAGACCATGGACTATAGCCTTTCGCTTTTGCGTGATTTTCACCTTTTTTTTTTAAATCCTCCGAAATCGTGAAAAACGACATACTATAGTATGCCCTCCGACACCATGGACTATAGCCTTTCGCTTTTGCGTGATTTTCACCTTTTTTTTTAAATCCTCCGAAATCGTGAAAAACGACATACTATAGTATGCTCTCCGACACCATGGACTATAGCCTTTCGCTTTTGCGTGATTTTCACCTTTTTTTCAAATCCTCCGAAATCGTGAAAAACGACATACTATAGTATGCCCTCCGACACCATGGACTATAGCCTTTCGCTTTTGCGTGATTTTCACCTTTTTTTTTTATCCTCCGAAATCGTGAAAAACCACATACTATAGTATGCCCTCCGACACCATGGACTATAGCCTTTCGCTTTTGCGTGATTTTCACCTTTTTTTTTAAATCCTCCGAAATCGTGAAAAACCACATACTATAGTATGCCCTCCGTCACCATGGACTATAGCCTTTCGCTTTTGCGTGATTTTCACCTTTTTTTTTTAAATCCTCCGAAATCGTGAAAAACGACATACTATAGTATGCCCTCCGACACGCCTTTCGCTTTTGCGTGATTTTCACCTTTTTTTTTTAAATCCTCCGAAATCGTGAAAAACGACATACTAGTATGCGGTCCGAGACCATGGACTATAGCCTTTCGCTTTTGCGTGATTTTCACCTTTTTTTTTTAAATCCTCCGAAATCGTGAAAAACGACATACTATAGTATGCCCTCCGACACCATGGACTATAGCCTTTCGCTTTTGCGTGATTTTCACCTTTTTTTTTAAATCCTCCGAAATCGTGAAAAACGACATACTATAGTATGCTCTCCGACACCATGGACTATAGCCTTTCGCTTTTGCGTGATTTTCACCTTTTTTTTTAAATCCTCCGAAATCGTGAAAAACCACATACTATAGTATGCCCTCCGTCACCATGGACTATAGCCTTTCGCTTTTGCGTGATTTTCACCTTTTTTTTTTAAATCCTCCGAAATCGTGAAAAACGACATACTATAGTATGCCCTCCGACACGCCTTTCGCTTTTGCGTGATTTTCACCTTTTTTTTTTAAATCCTCCGAAATCGTGAAAAACGACATACTAGTATGCGGTCCGAGACCATGGACTATAGCCTTTCGCTTTTGCGTGATTTTCACCTTTTTTTTTTAAATCCTCCGAAATCGTGAAAAACGACATACTATAGTATGCCCTCCGACACCATGGACTATAGCCTTTCGCTTTTGCGTGATTTTCACCTTTTTTTTTAAATCCTCCGAAATCGTGAAAAACGACATACTATAGTATGCTCTCCGACACCATGGACTATAGCCTTTCGCTTTTGCGTGATTTTCACCTTTTTTTTTTATCCTCCGAAATCGTGAAAAACCACATACTATAGTATGCCCTCCGACACCATGGACTATAGCCTTTCGCTTTTGCGTGATTTTCACCTTTTTTTCAAATCCTCCGAAATCGTGAAAAACGACATACTATAGTATGCCCTCCGACACCATGGACTATAGCCTTTCGCTTTTGCGTGATTTTCACCTTTTTTTTTTAAATCCTCCGAAATCGTGAAAAACGACATACTAGTATGCGGTCCGAGACCATGGACTATAGCCTTTCGCTTTTGCGTGATTTTCACCTTTTTTTTTTAAATCCTCCGAAATCGTGAAAAACGACATACTATAGTATGCCCTCCGACACCATGGACTATAGCCTTTCGCTTTTGCGTGATTTTCACCTTTTTTTTTTATCCTCCGAAATCGTGAAAAACCACATACTATAGTATGCCCTCCGACACCATGGACTATAGCCTTTCGCTTTTGCGTGATTTTCACCTTTTTTCAAATCCTCCGAAATCGTGAAAAACGACATACTATAGTATGCCCTCCGACACCATGGACTATAGCCTTTCGCTTTTGCGTGATTTTCACCTTTTTTTTTTATCCTCCGAAATCGTGAAAAACCACATACTATAGTATGCCCTCCGACACCATGGACTATAGCCTTTCGCTTTTGCGTGATTTTCACCTTTTTTTTTAAAAATCCTCCGAAATCATGAAAAACGACATACTATAGTATGCCCTCCGACACCATGGACTATAGCCTTTCGCTTTTGCGTGATTTTCACCTTTTTTTTTAAATCCTCCGAAATCGTGAAAAACGACATACTATAGTATGCCCTCCGACACCATGGACTATAGCCTTTCGCTTTTGCGTGATTTTCACCTTTTTTTCAAATCCTCCGAAATCGTGAAAAACGACATACTATAGTATGCCCTCCGACACCATGGACTATAGCCTTTCGCTTTTGCGTGATTTTCCTACCTTTTTTTGAATCCTCCGAAATCGTGAAAAACGACATACTATAGTATGCCTTCCGACACCATGGACTATAGCCTTTCGCTTTTGCGTGATTTTCACCTTTTTTTCAAATCCTCCGAAATCGTGAAAAACGACATACTATAGTATGCCCTCCGACACCATGGACTATAGCCTTTCGCTTTTGCGTGATTTTCACTTTTTTTCAAATCCTCCGAAATCGTGAAAAACGACATACTATAGTATGCCCTCCGACACCATGGACTATAGCCTTTCGCTTTTGCGTGATTTTCACCTTTTTTTAAAATCCTCCGAAATCGTGAAAAACGACATACTATAGTATGCCCTCCGACACCATGGACTATAGCCTTTCGCTTTTGCGTGATTTTCACCTTTTTTTTTTAAATCCTCCGAAATCGTGAAAAACGACATACTATAGTATGCCCTCCGACACCATGGACTATAGCCTTTCGCTTTTGCGTGATTTTCACCTTTTTTTCAAATCCTCCAAAATCGTGAAAAACGACATACTATAGTATGCCCTCCGACACCATGGACTATAGCCTTTCGCTTTTGCGTGATTTTCACCTTTTTTTCAAATCCTCCGAAATCGTGAAAAACGACATACTATAGTATGCCCTCCGACACCATGGACTATAGCCTTTCGCTTTTGCGTGATTTTCACCTTTTTTTCAAATCCTCCGAAATCGTGAAAAACGACATACTATAGTATGCCCTCCGACACCATGGACTATAGCCTTTCGCTTTTGCGTGATTTTCACCTTTTTTTTAAATCCTCCGAAATCGTGAAAAACGACATACTATAGTATGCTCTCCGACACCATGGACTATAGCCTTTCGCTTTTGCGTGATTTTCACCTTTTTTTCAAATCCTCCGAAATCGTGAAAAACGACATACTATAGTATGCCCTCCGACACCATGGACTATAGCCTTTCGCTTTTGCGTGATTTTCACCTTTTTTTTTTTATCCTCCGAAATCGTGAAAAACCACATACTATAGTATGCCCTCCGACACCATGGACTATAGCCTTTCGCTTTTGCGTGATTTTCACCTTTTTTTTTAAAATCCTCCGAAATCATGAAAAACGACATACTATAGTATGCCCTCCGACACCATGGACTTTAGCCTTTCGCTTTTGCGTGATTTTCACCTTTTTTTTAAATCCTCCGAAATCGTGAAAAACGACATACTATAGTATGCCCTCCGACACCATGGACTATAGCCTTTCGCTTTTGCGTGATTTTCACCTTTTTTTCAAATCCTCCGAAATCGTGAAAAACGACATACTATAGTATGCCCTCCGACACCATGGACTATAGCCTTTCGCTTTTGCGTGATTTTCACCTTTTTTTTAATCCTCCGAAATCGTGAAAAACGACATACTATAGTATGCCTCCGACACCATGGACTATAGCCTTTCGCTTTTGCGTGATTTTCACCTTTTTTTTCAAATCCTCCGAAATCGTGAAAAACGACATACTATAGTATGCCCTCCGACACCATGGACTATAGCCTTTCGCTTTTGCGTGATTTTCACCTTTTTTTTCAAATCCTCCGAAATCGTGAAAAACGACATACTATAGTATGCCCTCCGACACCATGGACTATAGCCTTTCGCTTTTGCGTGATTTTCACCTTTTTTTTAAATCCTCCGAAATCGTGAAAAACGACATACTATAGTATGCCCTCCGACACCATGGACTATAGCCTTTCGCTTTTGCGTTATTTTCACCTTTTTTTCAAATCCTCCGAAATCGTGAAAAACGACATACTATAGTATGCCCTCCGAAACCATGGACTATAGCCTTTCGCTTTTGCGTGATTTTCACCTTTTTTTAAAATCCTCCGAAATCGTGAAAAACGACATACTATAGTATGCCCTCCGACACCATGGACTATAGCCTTTCGCTTTTGCGTGATTTTCACTTTTTTTTTAAAAAATCCTCCGAAATCGTGAAAAACGACAT